>NC_091389.1:2332037-2412037 GCF_038502225.1 Cherax quadricarinatus | reverse complement strand
TGATGAACATTGATGTGTTACAGTGATGGACATTCATGTATTACATTGATAAACATTGATGTGTTACAGTGATGAACATTGATGTGTTACATTGATGAACATTGATGTGTTACACTGATGAACATTGATATGTTACACTGATGAACATTGATATGTTACACTGATGAACATTGATGTGTTACACTGATGAACATTGATATGTTACACTGATGAACATTGATGTGTTACACTGATGAACATTGACGTGTTACACTGATGAACATTGATGTGTTACATTGATAAACATTGATGTTTTACAGTGATGGACATTGATGTGTTACATTGATGAACATTGATGTGTTACACTGATGAACATTGATATGTTACACTGATGAACATTGATGTGTTACACTGATGAACATTGATGTGTTACACAGATGAACATTGATGTGTTACACTGATGAACATTGATGTGTTACACTGATGAACATTGATGTGTTACACTGATGAACATTAATGTGTCACAATGATGAACATTGAAGTCACAGTGATGAACATTAATGTATCACAGTGATGAACATTGATGTGTCACAGTGATGAACATTAATGTGTCACAGTGATGAACATTAATGTATCACAGTGATGAACATTAAAGTACCACAGTGATGAACATTAATGTATCACAGTGATGAACATTAATGTATCACAGTGATGAACATTAATGTATCACAGTGTTGAACATTAATGTATCACAGTGATGAACATTAATGTATCACAGTGATGAACATTAATGTATCACAGTGATCAACATTAAAGTATCACAGTGATGAACATTAATGTATCACAGTGATCAACATTAAAGTATCACAGTGATGAACATTAAAGTATCACAGTGATGAACATTAATGTATCACAGTGATGAAAATTTATATGTCACAGTGATGAACTTTAATGTATCACAGTGATGAACATTAATGTATCACAGTGATGAAAATTTATATGTCACAGTGATGAACATTAATGTATCACAGTGATGAATATTAATGCATCACAGTGATGAAAATTTATATGTCACAGTGATGAACATTAAAGTATCACAGTGATGAACATTAATGTGTCACAGTGATGAACATTAATGTATCACAGTGATGAACATTAATGTATCACAGTGAAGAACATTAATGCGTCACAGTGATGAACATTAATGTGTCACAGTGATGAACATTAATGTGTCACAGTGATGAACATTAATGTATCACAGTGATCAACATTAAAGTATCACAGTGATGAACATTAATGTATCACAGTGATGAAAATTTATATGTCACAGTGATGAACTTTAATGTATCACAGTGATGAACATTAATGTATCACAGTGATGAACATTAATGTATCACAGTGATGAACATTAATGTATCACAGTGATGAACATTAAAGTATCACAGTGATGAACATTAATGTATCACAGTGATGAAAATTTATATGTCACAGTGATGAACATTAATGTATCACAGTGATGAATATTAATGCATCACAGTGATGAAAATTTATATGTCACAGTGATGAACATTAAAGTATCACAGTGATGAACATTAATGTGTCACAGTGATGAACATTAATGTGTCACAGTGATGAACATTAATGTATCACAGTGATGAACATTAATGTATCACAGTGAAGAACATTAATGCGTCACAGTGATGAACATTAATGTGTCACAGTGATGAACATTAATGTGTCACAGTGATGAACATTAATCTGTCACAGTGATGAACATTAATGTATCACAGTGATGAACATTAATGTGTCACAGTGATGAACATTAATGTGTCACAGTGATGAAAATTTATATGTCACATTGATGAACATTAATGTATCACAGTTATGAACATTAATGTATCACAGTGATGAACATTAATGTGTCACAGTGATGAACATTAATGTGTCACAGTGATGAACATTAATGTGTCACAGTGATGAACATTAATGTGTCACATTGATGAACAATGATGTGTCACAGTGATGAACATTAATGTCTCACAGTGATGAACATTAATGTGTCACAGTGATGAACATTAATGTGTCACAGTGATGAACATTAATGTGTCACAGTGATGAACATTAATGTATCACAGTGATGAACATTAATGTGTCACAGTGATGAACATTAATGTGTCACAGTGATGAACATTAATGTGTTACAGTGATGAACATTAATGTGTCACAGTGATGAACATTAATGTGTCACAGTGATGAACATTAATGTGTCACAGTGATGAACATTAATGTGTCACAGTGATGAACATTAATGTGTCACAGTGATGAACATTAATGTGTCACAGTGATGAACATTAATGTGTCACAGTGATGAACATTAATGTGTCACAGTGATGAACATTAATGTGTCACAGTGATGAACATTAATGTGTCACAGTGATGAACATTAATGTGTCACAGTGATGAACATTAATGTGTCACAGTGATGAACATTAATGTGTCACAGTGATGAACATTAATGTGTCACAGTGATGAACATTAATGTGTCACAGTGATGAACATTAATGTGTCACAGTGATGAACATTAATGTGTCACAGTGATGAACATTAATGTGTCACAGTGATGAACATTAATGTGTCACAGTGATGAACATTAATGTGTCACAGTGATGAACATTAATGTGTCACAGTGATGAACATTAATGTGTCACATTGATGAACATTAATGTGTCACAGTGATGAACATTAATGTGTCACAGTGATGAACATTAATGTGTCACAGTGATGAACATTAATGTGTCACAGTGATGAACATTAATGTGTCACAGTGATGAACATTAATGTGTCACAGTGATGAACATTAATGTGTCACAGTGATGAACATTAATGTGTCACAGTGATGAACATTAATGTGTCACAGTGATGAACATTAATGTGTCACAGTGATGAACATTAATGTGTCACAGTGATGAACATTAATGTGTCACAGTGATGAACATTAATGTGTAACAGTGATGAACATTAATGTGTCACAGTGATGAACATTAATGTGTCACAGTGATGACAATTACTATGTCACAGTGATGAACATTAATGTGTCACAGTGATGAACATTAATGTGTCACAGTGATGAACATTAATGTGTCACAGTGATGAACATTAATGTGTCACAGTGATGAACAGTGATGTGTCACAGTGATGAACATTAATGTGTCACAGTGATGAACATTAATGTGTCACAGTGATGAACATTAATGTGTCACAGTGATGAACATTAATGTGTCACAGTGATGAACATTAATGTGTCACATTGATGAACAGTGATGTGTCACAGTGATGAACATTAATGTGTCACAGTGATGAACATTAATGTGTCACATTGATGAACAGTGATGTGTCACAGTGATGAACATTAATGTGTCACAGTGATGAACATTAATGTGTCACAGTGATGAACATTAATGTGTCACAGTGATGAACATTAATGTGTCACAGTGATGAACATTAATGTGTCACAGTGATGAACATTAATGTGTCACAGTGATGAACATTAATGTGTCACAGTGATGAACATTAATGTGTCACAGTGATGAACATTAATGTGTCACAGTGATGAACATTAATGTGTCACAGTGATGAACATTAATGTGTCACAGTGATGAACATTAATGTGTCACAGTGATGAACATTAATGTGTCACAGTGATGAACATTAATGTGTCACAGTGATGAACATTAATGTGTCACAGTGATGAACATTAATGTGTCACAGTGATGAACATTAATGTGTCACAGTGATGAACATTAATGTGTCACAGTGATGAACATTAATGTGTCACAGTGATGAACATTAATGTGTCACAGTGATGAACATTAATGTGTCACAGTGATGAACATTAATGTGTCACAGTGATGAACATTAATGTGTCACAGTGATGAACATTAATGTGTCACAGTGATGAACATTAATGTGTCACAGTGATGAACATTAATGTGTCACAGTGATGAACATTAATGTGTCACAGTGATGAACATTAATGTGTCACAGTGATGAACATTAATGTGTCACAGTGATGAACATTAATGTGTCACAGTGATGAACATTAATGTGTCACAGTGATGAACATTAATGTGTCACAGTGATGAACATTAATGTGTCACAGTGATGAACATTAATGTGTCACAGTGATGAACATTAATGTGTCACAGTGATGAACATTAGTGTGTCACAGTGATGAACATTAATGAGTCACATTGATGAACAGTGATGTGTCACATTGATGAACATTAATGTGTCACAGTGATGAACATTAATGTGTCACAGTGATGAACATTAATGTGTCACAGTGATGAACATTAATGTGTCACAGTGATGAACATTAATATGTCACAGTGATGAACATTAATGTGTCACAGTGATGAACATTAATGTGTCACAGTGATGAACATTAATGTGTCACAGTGATGAACATTAATGTGTCACAGTGATGAACATTAATGTGTTACAGTGATAAATATTAATGTGTTACAGTGATGAACATTAATGTGTCACAGTGATGAACAGTGATGTGTTACAGTGATGAACATTAATGTGTCACAGTGATGAACATTAATGTGTCACAGTGATGAACATTAATGTGTCACAGTGATGAACATTAATGTGTCACAGTGATGAACATTAATGTGTCACAGTGATGAACATTAATGTGTCACAGTGATGAACATTAATGTGTCACAGTGATGAACATTAGTGTGTCACAGTGATGAACATTAATGAGTCACATTGATGAACAGTGATGTGTCACATTGATGAACATTAATGTGTCACAGTGATGAACATTAATGTGTCACAGTGATGAACATTAATGTGTCACATTGATGAACAGTGATGTGTCACAGTGATGAACATTAATGTGTCACAGTGATGAACATTAATGTGTCACAGTGATGAACATTAATGTGTCACAGTGATGAACATTAATGTGTCACAGTGATGAACATTAATGTGTCACAGTGATGAACATTAATGTGTCACAGTGATGAACATTAATGTGTCACAGTGATGAACATTAATGTGTCACAGTGATGAACATTAATGTGTCACAGTGATGAACATTAATGTGTCACAGTGATGAACATTAATGTGTCACAGTGATGAACATTAATGTGTCACAGTGATGAACATTAATGTGTCACAGTGATGAACATTAATGTGTCACAGTGATGAACATTAATGTGTCACAGTGATGAACATTAATGTGTCACAGTGATGAACATTAATGTGTCACAGTGATGAACATTAATGTGTCACAGTGATGAACATTAATGTGTCACAGTGATGAACATTAATGTGTCACAGTGATGAACATTAATGTGTCACAGTGATGAACATTAATGTGTCACAGTGATGAACATTAATGTGTCACAGTGATGAACATTAATGTGTCACAGTGATGAACATTAATGTGTCACAGTGATGAACATTAATGTGTCACAGTGATGAACATTAATGTGTCACAGTGATGAACATTAATGTGTCACAGTGATGAACATTAATGTGTCACAGTGATGAACATTAATGTGTCACAGTGATGAACATTAATGTGTCACAGTGATGAACATTAATGTGTCACAGTGATGAACATTAATGTGTCACAGAGATGAACATTAATGTGTCACAGTGATGAACATTAATGTGTCACAGTGATGAACATTAATGTGTCACAGTGATGAACATTAATGTGTCACAGTGATGAACATTAATGTGTCACAGTGATGAACATTAATGTGTCACAGTGATGAACATTAATGTGTCACAGTGATGAACAGTGATGTGTCACAGTGATGAACATTAATGTGTCACAGTGATGAACATTAATGTGTCACAGTGATGAACATGTGTCACAGTGATGAACATTAATGTGTCACATTGATGAACATTAATGTGTCACAGTGATGAACATTAATGTGTCACAGTGATGAACATTAATGTGTCACAGTGATGAACATTAATGTGTCACAGTGATGAACATTAATGTGTCACAGTGATGAACATTAATGTGTCACAGTGATGAACATTAATGTGTCACAGTGATGAACATTAATGTGTCACAGTGATGAACATTAATGTGTCACAGTGATGAACATTAATGTGTCACAGTGATGAACATTAATGTGTCACAGTGATGAACATTAATGTGTCACAGTGATGAACATTAATGTGTCACAGTGATGAACATTAATGTGTCACAGTGATGAACATTAATGTGTCACAGTGATGAACATTAATGTGTCACAGTGATGAACATTAATGTGTCACAGTGATGAACATTAATGTGTCACAGTGATGATCATTAATGTGTCACAGTGATGAACATTAATGTGTCACAGTGATGAACATTAATGTGTCACAGTGATGAACATTAATGTGTCACAGTGATGAACATTAATGTGTCACAGTGATGAACATTAATGTGTCACAGTGATGAACATTAATGTGTCACAGTGATGAACATTAATGTGTCACAGTGATGAACATTAATGTGTCACAGTGATGAACATTAATGTGTCACAGTGATGAACATTAATGTGTCACAGTGATGAACATTAATGTGTCACAGTGATGAACATTAATGTGTCACAGTGATGAACATTAATGTGTCACAGTGATGAACATTAATGTGTCACAGTGATGAACATTAATGTGTCACAGTGATGAACATTAATGTGTCACAGTGATGAACATTAATGTGTCACAGTGATGAACATTAATGTGTCACAGTGATGAACATTAATGTGTCACAGTGATGAACATTAATGTGTCACAGTGATGAACATTAATGTGTCACAGTGATGAACATTAATGTGTCACAGTGATGAACATTAATGTGTCACAGTGATGAACATTAATGTGTCACAGTGATGAACATTAATGTGTCACAGTGATGAACATTAATGTGTCACAGTGATGAACATTAATGTGTCACAGTGATGAACATTAATGTGTCACAGTGATGAACATTAATGTGTCACAGTGATGAACATTAATGTGTCACAGTGATGAACATTAATGTGTCACAGTGATGAACATTAATGTGTCACAGTGATGAACATTAATGTGTCACAGTGGTGAACATTAATGTGTCACAGTGATGAACATTAATGTGTCACAGTGATGAACATTAATGTGTCACAGTGATGAACATTAATGTGTCACAGTGATGAACATTAATGTGTCACAGTGATGAACATTAATGTGTCACAGTGATGAACATTAATGTGTCACAGTGATGAACATTAATGTGTCACAGTGATGAACATTAATGTGTCACAGTGATGAACATTAATGTGTCACAGTGATGAACATTAATGTGTCACAGTGATGAACATTAATGTGTCACAGTGATGAACATTAATGTGTCACAGTGATGAACATTAATGTGTCACAGTGATGAACATTAATGTGTCACAGTGATGAACATTAATGTGTCACAGTGATGAACATTAATGTGTCACAGTGATGAACATTAATGTGTCACAGTGATGAACATTAATGTGTCACAGTGATGAACATTAATGTGTCACAGTGATGAACATTAATGTGTCACAGTGATGAACATTAATGTGTCACAGTGATGAACATTAATGTGTCACAGTGATGAACATTAATGTGTCACAGTGATGAAAATTAATGGGTCACAGTGATGAACATTAATGTGTCTCAGTGATGAACATTAATGTGCCACAGTGATGAACATTAATGTGTCACAGTGGTGAACATTAATGTGTCACAGTGATGAACATTAATGTGTCACAGTGATGAACATTAATGTGTCACAGTGATGAACATTAATGTGTCACAGTGATGAACATTAATGTGTCACAGTGATGAACATTAATGTGTCACAGTGATGAACATTAATGTGTCACATTGATGAACATTAATGTGTCACAGTGATGAACATTAATGTGTCACAGTGACGAACGTTAATGTGTCACAGTGATGAACATTGTCACATGTGTCACACATTAATGTCACAGTGATGGACATTAATATGTCACAGTGACGAACATTAATGTGTCACAGTGATGAACATTAATGTGTCACAGTGATGAACATTAATGTGTCACAGTGATGAACATTAATGTGTCACAGTGATGAACATTAATGTGTCACAGTGATGAACATTAATGTGTCACAGTGATGAACATTAATGTGTCACAGTGATGAACATTAATGTGTCACAGTGATGAACATTAATGTGTCACAGTGATGAACATTAATGTGTCACAGTGATGAACATTAATGTGTCACAGTGATGAACATTAATGTGACACAGTGATGAACATTAATGTGTCACAGTGATGAACATTAATGTGTCACAGTGATGAACATTAATGTGTCACAGTGATGAACATTAATGTGTCACAGTGATGAACATTAATGTGTCACAGTGATGAACATTAATGTGTCACAGTGATGAACATTAATGTGTCACAGTGATGAACATTAATGTGTCACAGTGATGAACATTAATGTGTCACAGTGATGAACATTAATGTGTCACAGTGATGAACATTAATGTGTCACAGTGATGAACATTAATGTGTCACAGTGATGAACATTAATGTGTCACAGTGATGAACATTAATGTGTCACAGTGATGAACATTAATGTGTCACAGTGATGAACATTAATGTGTCACAGTGATGAACAGTGATGTGTCACAGTGATGAACATTAATGTGTCACAGTGATGTGTCACAGTGATGAACAGTGATGTGTTACAGTGATGAACATTAATGTGTCACAGTGATGAACATTAATGTGTCACAGTGATGAACATTAATGTGTCACAGTGATGAACATTAATGTGTCACAGTGATGAACATTAATGTGTCACAGTGATGAACATTAATGTGTCACAGTGATGAACATTAATGTGTCACAGTGATGAACATTAATGTGTAACAGTGATGAACATTAATGTGTCACAGTGATGAACATTAATGTGTCACAGTGATGAACATTAATGTGTCACAGTGATGAACATTAATGTGTCACAGTGATGAACATTAATGTGTCACAGTGATGAACATTAATGTGTCACAGTGATGAACATTAATGTGTCACAGTGATGAACATTAATGTGTCACAGTGATGAACATTAATGTGTCACAGTGATGAACATTAATGTGTCACAGTGATGAACATTAATGTGTCACAGTGATGAACATTAATGTGTCACAGTGATGAACATTAATGTGTCACAGTGATGAACATTAATGTGTCACAGTGATGAACATTAATGTGTCACAGTGATGAACATTAATGTGTCACAGTGATGAACATTAATGTGTCACAGTGATGAACATTAATGTGTCACAGTGATGAACATTAATGTGTCACAGTGATGAACATTAATGTGTCACAGTGATGAACATTAATGTGTCACAGTGATGAACAGTGATGTGTCACAGTGATGAACATTAATGTGTCACAGTGATGAACATTAATGTGTCACAGTGATGAACATTAATGTGTCACAGTGATGAACATTAATGTGTCACAGTGATGAACATTAATGTGTCACAGTGATGAACATAATGTGTCACAGTGATGAACATGTGTCACAGTGATGAACATTAATGTGTCACAGTGATGAACATTAATGTGTCACAGTGATGAACATTAATGTGTCACAGTGATGAACATTAATGTGTCACAGTGATGAACATTAATGTGTCACAGTGATGAACATTAATGTGTCACAGTGATGAACATTAATGTGTCACAGTGATGAACATTAATGTGTCACAGTGATGAACATTAATGTGTCACAGTGATGAACATTAATGTGTCACAGTGATGAACATTAATGTGTCACAGTGATGAACATTAATGTGTCACAGTGATGAACATTAATGTGTCACAGTGATGAACATTAATGTGTCACAGTGATGAACATTAATGTGTCACAGTGACGAACATTAATGTGTCACAGTGATGAACATTAATGTGTCACATTGATGAACAGTGATGTGTCACAGTGATGAACATTAATGTGTCACAGTGATGAACATTAATGTGTCACAGTGATGAACATTAATGTGTCACAGTGATGAACATTAATGTGTCACATAGATGAACATTAATGTGTCACAGTGATGAACATTAATGTGTCACAGTGATGAACATTAATGTGTCACAGTGATGAACATTAATGTGTCACAGTGATGAACATTAATGTGTCACAGTGATGAACATTAATGTGTCACAGTGATGAACATTAATGTGTTACAGTGATGAACATTAATGTGTCACAGTGATGAACATTAATGTGTCACAGTGATGAACATTAATGTGTCACATTGATGAACAATGATGTGTCACAGTGATGAACATTAATGTCTCACAGTGATGAACATTAATGTGTCACAGTGATGAACATTAATGTGTCACAGTGATGAACATTAATGTGTCACAGTGATGAACATTAATGTGTCACAGTGATGAACATTAATGTGTCACAGTGATGAACATTAATGTGTCACAGTGATGAACATTAATGTGTCAGAGTGATGAACATTAATGTGTCACAGTGATGAACATTAATGTGTCACAGTGATCAACATAATGTGTCACAGTGATGAACATTAATGTGTCACATTGATGAACATTAATGTGTCACAGTGATGAACATTAATGTGTCACAGTGATGAACATTAATGTGTCACAGTGATGAACATTAATGTGTCACAGTGATGAACATTAATGTGTCACAGTGATGAACATTAATGTGTCACAGTGATGAACATTAATGTGTCACAGTGATGAACATTAATGTGTCACAGTGATGAACATTAATGTGTCACAGTGATGAACATTAATGTGTCACAGTGATGAACATTAATGTGTCACAGTGATGAACATTAATGTGTCACAGTGATGAACAGTGATGTGTCACAGTGATGAACATTAATGTGTCACAGTGATGAACATTAATGTGTCACAGTGATGAACATTAATGTGTCACAGTGATGAACATTAATGTGTCACAGTGATGAACATTAATGTGTCACAGTGATGAACATTAATGTGTCACAGTGATGAACATTAATGTGTCACAGTGATGAACATTAATGTGTCACAGTGATGAACAGTGATGTGTCACAGTGATGAACATTAATGTGTCACAGTGATGAACATTAATGTGTCACAGTGATGAACATTAATGTGTCACAGTGATGAACATTAATGTGTCACAGTGATGAACATTAATGTGTCACAGTGATGAACATTAATGTGTCACAGTGATGAACATTAATGTGTCACAGTGATGAACATTAATGTGTCACAGTGATGAACATTAATGTGTCACAGTGATGAACATTAATGTGTCACAGTGATGAACATTAATGTGTCACAGTGATGAACATTAATGTGTCACAGTGATGAACATTAATGTGTCACAGTGATGAACATTAATGTGTCACAGTGATGAACATTAATGTGTCACAGTGATGAACATTAATGTGTCACAGTGATGAACATTAATGTGTCACAGTGATGAACATTAATGTGTCACAGTGATGAACATTAATGTGTCACAGTGATGAACATTAATGTGTCACAGTGATGAACATTAATGTGTCACAGTGATGAACAGTGATGTGTCACAGTGATGAACATTAATGTGTCACAGTGATGAACATTAATGTGTCACAGTGATGAACATTAATGTGTCACAGTGATGAACATTAATGTGTCACAGTGATGAACATTAATGTGTCACAGTGATGAACATTAATGTGTCACAGTGATGAACATTAATGTGTCACAGTGATGAACATTAATGTGTCACAGTGATGAACATTAATGTGTCACAGTGATGAACATTAATGTGTCACAGTGATGAACATTAATGTGTCACAGTGATGAACATTAATGTGTCACAGTGAGGAACATTAATGTGTCACAGTGATGAACATTAATGTGTCACAGTGATGAACATTAATGTGTCACAGTGATGAACATTAATGTGTCACAGTGATGAACATTAATGTGTCACAGTGATGAACATTAATGTGTCACAGTGATGAACATTAATGTGTCACAGTGATGAACATTAATGTGTCACAGTGATGAACATTAATGTGTCACAGTGATGAACATTAATGTGTCACAGTGATGAACATTAATGTGTCACAGTGATGAACATTAATGTGTCACAGTGATGAACATTAATGTGTCACAGTGATGAACATTAATGTGTCACAGTGATGAACATTAATGTGTCACAGTGATGAACATTAATGTGTCACAGTGATGAACATTAATGTGTCACAGTGATGAACATTAATGTGTCACAGTGATGAACATTAATGTGTCACAGTGATGAACATTAATGTGTCACAGTGATGAACATTAATGTGTCACAGTGATGAACATTAATGTGTCACAGTGATGAACATTAATGTGTCACAGTGATGAACATTAATGTGTCACAGTGATGAACATTAATGTGTCACAGTGATGAACATTAATGTGTCACAGTGATGAACATTAATGTGTCACAGTGATGAACATTAATGTGTCACAGTGATGAACATTAATGTGTCACAGTGATGAACATTAATGTGTCACAGTGATGAACATTAATGTGTCACAGTGATGAACATTAATGTGTCACAGTGATGAACATTAATGTGTCACATTGATGAACAGTGATGTGTCACAGTGATGAACATTAATGTGTCACAGTGATGAACATTAATGTGTCACAGTGATGAACATTAATGTGTCACAGTGATGAACATTAATGTGTCACAGTGATGAACATTAATGTGTCACAGTGATGAACATTAATGTGTCACAGTGATGAACATTAATGTGTCACAGTGATGAACATTAATGTGTCACAGTGATGAACATTAATGTGTCACAGTGATGAACATTAATGTGTCACAGTGATGAACATTAATGTGTCACAGTGATGAACATTAATGTGTCACAGTGATGAACATTAATGTGTCACAGTGATGAACATTAATGTGTCACAGTGATGAACATAATGTGTCACAGTGATGAACATTAATGTGTCACATTGATGAACATTAATGTGTCACAGTGATGAACATTAATGTGTCACAGTGATGAACATTAATGTGTCACAGTTATGTGTTACAGTGATGAACATTAATGTGTCACAGTTATGAACATTAATGTGTCACAGTGATGAACATTAATGTGTCACAGTGATGAACATTAATGTGTAACAGTGATGAACATTAATGTGTCACAGTGATGAACATTAATGTGTCACAGTGATGAACATTAATGTGTCACAGTGATGAACATTAATGTGTCACAGTGATGAACATTAATGTGTCACAGTGATGAACATTAATGTGTCACAGTGATGAACATTAATGTGTCACAGTGATGAACATTAATGTGTCACAGTGATGAACATTAATGTGTCACAGTGATGAACATTAATGTGTCACAGTGATGAACATTAATGTGTCACAGTGATGAACATTAATGTGTCACAGTGATGAACAGTGATGTGTCACAGTGATGAACATTAATGTGTCACAGTGATGAACATTAATGTGTCACAGTGATGAACATTAATGTGTCACAGTGATGAACATTAATGTGTCACAGTGATGAACATTAATGTGTCACAGTGATGAACATTAATGTGTCACAGTGATGAACATTAATGTGTCACAGTGATGAACATTAATGTGTCACAGTGATGAACATTAATGTGTCACAGTGATGAACATTAATGTGTCACAGTGATGAACATTAATGTGTCACAGTGATGAACATTAATGTGTCACAGTGATGAACATTAATGTGTCACAGTGATGAACATTAATGTGTCACAGTGATGAACATTAATGTGTCACAGTGATGAACATTAATGTGTCACAGTGATGAACATTAATGTGTCACAGTGATGAACAGTAATGTGTCACAGTGTCACAGTGATGAACATTAATGTGTCACATTGATCAACAGTGATGTGTCACAGTGATGGACATTAATATGTCACAGTGACGAACATTGTGTCACAGTGATGAACATTAATGTGTCACAGTGATGAACATTAATGTGTCACAGTGATGAACATTAATGTGTCACAGTGATGAACATTAATGTGTCACAGTGATGAACAATAATGTGTCACAGTGATGAACATTAATGTGTCACAGTGATGAACATTAATGTGTCACAGTGATGAACATTAATGTGTCACAGTGATGAACATTAATGTGTCACAGTGATGAACATTAATGTGTCACAGTGATGAACATTAATGTGTCACAGTGATGAACATTAATGTGTCACAGTGATGAACATTAATGTGTCACAGTGATGAACATTAATGTGTCACAGTGATGAACATTAATGTGTCACAGTGATGAACATTAATGTGTCACAGTGATGAACATTAATGTGTCACAGTGATGAACATTAATGTGTCACAGTGATG
Organism: Cherax quadricarinatus; assembly: GCF_038502225.1. Lineage (NCBI taxonomy): Eukaryota > Metazoa > Arthropoda > Malacostraca > Decapoda > Parastacidae > Cherax > Cherax quadricarinatus. The sequence goes on along the minus strand of NC_091389.1, from coordinate 2,397,553 downwards.
AACATTAATGTGTCACAGTGATGAACATTAATGTGTCACAGTGATGAACAGTGATGTGTCACAGTGATGAACAGTGATGTGTCACAGTGATGAACATTAATGTGTCACAGTGATGAACATTAATGTGTCACAGTGATGAACATTAATGTGTCACAGTGATGAACATTAATGTGTCACAGTGATGAACATTAATGTGTCACAGTGATGAACATTAATGTGTCACAGTGATGAACATTAATGTGTCACAGTGATGAACATTAATGTGTCACAGTGATGAACATTAATGTGTCACAGTGATGAACATTAATGTGTCACAGTGATGAACATTAATGTGTCACAGTGATGAACATTAATGTGTCACAGTGATGAACATTAATGTGTCACAGTGATGAACATTAATGTGTCACAGTGATGAACATTAATGTGTCACAGTGATGAACATTAATGTGTCACAGTGATGAACATTAATGTGTCACAGTGATGAACATTAATGTGTCACAGTGATGAACATTAATGTGTCACAGTGATGAACATTAATGTGTCACAGTGATGAACATTAATGTGTCACAGTGATGAACATTAATGTGTCACAGTGATGAACATTAATGTGTCACAGTGATGAACATTAATGTGTCACAGTGATGAACATTAATGTGTCACAGTGATGAACATTAATGTGTCACAGTGATGAACATTAATGTGTCACATTGATGAACAGTGATGTGTCACAGTGATGAACATTAATGTGTCACAGTGATGAACATTAATGTGTCACAGTGATGAACATTAATGTGTCACAGTGATGAACATTAATGTGTCACAGTGATGAACATTAATGTGTCACAGTGATGAACATTAATGTGTCACAGTGATGAACATTAATGTGTCACAGTGATGAACATTAATGTGTCACAGTGATGAACATTAATGTGTCACAGTGATGAACATTAATGTGTCACAGTGATGAACATTAATGTGTCACAGTGATGAACATTAATGTGTCACAGTGATGAACATTAATGTGTCACAGTGATGAACATTAATGTGTCACAGTGATGAACATTAATGTGTCACAGTGATGAACATTAATGTGTCACAGTGATGAACATTAATGTGTCACAGTGATGAACATTAATGTGTCACAGTGATGAACATTAATGTGTCACAGTGATGAACATTAATGTGTCACAGTGATGAACATTAATGTGTCACAGTGATGAACATTAATGTGTCACAGTGATGAACATTAATGTGTCACAGTGATGAACATTAATGTGTCACAGTGATGAACATTAATGTGTCACAGTGATGAACATTAATGTGTCACAGTGATGAACATTAATGTGTCACAGTGATGAACATTAATGTGTCACAGTGATGAACATTAATGTGTCACAGTGATGAACATTAATGTGTCACAGTGATGAACATTAATGTGTCACAGTGATGAACATTAATGTGTCACAGTGATGAACATTAATGTGTCACAGTGATGAACATTAATGTGTCACAGTGATGAACATTAATGTGTCACAGTGATGAACATTAATGTGTCACAGTGATGAACATTAATGTGTCACAGTGATGAACATTAATGTGTCACAGTGATGAACATTAATGTGTCACAGTGATGAACATTAATGTGTCACAGTGATGAACATTAATGTGTCACAGTGATGAACATTAATGTGTCACAGTGATGAACATTAATGTGTCACAGTGATGAACATTAATGTGTCACAGTGATGAACATTAATGTGTCACAGTGATGAACATTAATGTGTCACAGTGATGAACATTAATGTGTCACAGTGATGAACATTAACGTGTCACAGTGATGAACATTAATGTGTCACAGTGATGAACATTAATGTGTCACAGTGATGAACATTAATGTGTCACAGTGATGAACATTAATGTGTCACAGTGATGAACATTAATGTGTCACAGTGATGAACATTAATGTGTCACAGTGATGAACATTAATGTGTCACAGTGATGAACATTAATGTGTCACAGTGATGAACATTAATGTGTCACAGTGATGAACATTAATGTGTCACAGTGATGAACATTAATGTGTCACAGTGATGAACATTAATGTGTCACAGTGATGAACATTAATGTGTCACAGTGATGAACATTAATGTGTCACAGTGATGAACATTAATGTGTCACAGTGATGAACATTAATGTGTCACAGTGATGAACATTAATGTGTCACAGTGATGAACATTAATGTGTCACAGTGATGAACATTAATGTGTCACAGTGATGAACATTAATGTGTCACAGTGATGAACATTAATGTGTCACAGTGATGAACATTAATGTGTCACAGTGATGAACATTAATGTGTCACAGTGATGAACATTAATGTGTCACAGTGATGAACATTAATGTGTCACAGTGATGAACATTAATGTGTCACAGTGAGGAACATTAATGTGTCACCTTGATGAACATTAATGAATCACAGTGATGAACATTAATGTGTCACAGTGATGAACATTAATGTGTCACAGTGATGAACATTAATGTGTCACAGTGATGAACATTAATGTGTCACAGTGATGAACATTAATGTGTCACAGTGATGAACATTAATGTGTCACAGTGATGAACATTAATGTGTCACAGTGATGAACATTAATGTGTCACAGTGATGAACATTAATGTGTCACAGTGATGAACATTAATGTGTCACAGTGATGAACATTAATGTGTCACAGTGATGAACATTAATGTGTCACAGTGATGAACATTAATGTGTCACATTGATTAACACAGTGATGAACATAATGTGTCACAGTGATGAACATTAATGTGTCACAGTGATGAACATTAATGTGTCACAGTGATGAACATTAATGTGTCACAGTGATGAACATTAATGTGTCACAGTGATGAACAATAATGTGTCACAGTGATGAACATTAATGTGTCACAGTGATGAACATTAATGTGTCACAGTGATGAACATTAATGTGTCACAGTGATGAACATTAATGTGTCACAGTGATGAACATTAATGTGTCACAGTGATGAACATTAATGTGTCACAGTGATGAACATTAATGTGTCACAATGATGAACAGTGATGTGTCACAGTGATGAACATTAATGTGTCACAGTGATGAACATTAATGTGTCACAGTGATGAACATTAATGTGTCACAGTGATGAACATTAATGTGTCACAGTGATGAACATTAATGTGTCACAGTGATGAACATTAATGTGTCACAGTGATGAACATTAATGTGTCACAGTGATGAACATTAATGTCACAGTGATGAACATTAATGTGTCACAGTGATGAACATTAATGTGTCACAGTGATGAACATTAATGTGTCACAGTGATGAACATTAATGTGTTACAGTGATGAACATTAATGTGTCACAGTGATGAACATTAATGTGTCACAGTGATGAACATTAATGTGTCACAGTGATGAACATTAATGTGTCACAGTGATGAACATTAATGTGTCACAGTGATGAACATTAATGTGTCACAGTGATGAACATTAATGTGTCACAGTGATGAACATTAATGTGTCACAGTGATGAACATTAATGTGTCACAGTGATGAACATTAATGTGTCACAGTGAGGAACATTAATGTGTCACCTTGATGAACATTAATGAATCACAGTGATGAACATTAATGTGTCACAGTGATGAACATTAATGTGTCACAGTGATGAACATTAATGTGTCACAGTGATGAACATTAATGTGTCACAGTGGTGAACATTAATGTGTCACAGTGATGAACATTAATGTGTCACAGTGATGAACATTAATGTGTCACAGTGATGAACATTAATGTGTCACAGTGATGAACATTAATGTGTCACAGTGATGAACATTAATGTGTCACAGTGATGAACATTAATGTGTCACAGTGATGAACATTAATGTGTCACAGTGATGAACATTAATGTGTCACAGTGATGAACATTAATGTGTCACAGTGATGAACATTAATGTGTCACAGTGATGAACATTAATGTGTCACAGTGATGAACATTAATGTGTCACAGTGATGAACATTAATGTGTCACAGTGATGAACATTAATGTGTCACAGTGATGAACATTAATGTGTCACAGTGATGAACATTAATGTGTCACAGTGATGAACATTAATGTGTCACAGTGATGAACATTAATGTGTCACAGTGATGAACATTAATGTGTCACAGTGATGAACATTAATGTGTCACAGTGATGAACATTAATGTGTCACAGTGATGAACATTAATGTGTCACAGTGATGAACATTAATGTGTCACAGTGATGAACATTAATGTGTCACAGTGATGAACATTAATGTGTCACAGTGATGAACATTAATGTGTCACAGTGATGAACATTAATGTGTCACAGTGATGAACATTAATGTGTCACAGTGATGAACATTAATGTGTCACAGTGATGAACATTAATGTGTCACAGTGATGAACATTAATGTGTCACAGTGATGAACATTAATGTGTCACAGTGATGAACATTAATGTGTCACAGTGATGAACATTAATGTGTCACAGTGATGAACATTAATGTGTCACAGTGATGAACATTAATGTGTCACAGTGATGAACATTAATGTGTCACAGTGATGAACATTAATGTGTCACAGTGATGAACATTAATGTGTCACAGTGATGAACATTAATGTGTCACAGTGATGAACATTAATGTGTCACAGTGATGAACATTAATGTGTCACAGTGATGAACATTAATGTGTCACAGTGATGAACATTAATGTGTCACAGTGATGAACATTAATGTGTCACAGTGATGAACATTAATGTGTCACAGTGATGAACATTAATGTGTCACAGTGATGAACATTAATGTGTCACAGTGATGAACATTAATGTGTCACAGTGATGAACATTAATGTGTCACAGTGATGAACATTAATGTGTCACAGTGATGAACATTAATGTGTCACAGTGATGAACATTAATGTGTCACAGTGATGAACATTAATGTGTCACAGTGATGAACATTAATGTGTCACAGTGATGAACATTGATGTGTCACAGTGATGAACATTAATGTGTCACAGTGATGAACATTAATGTGTCACAGTGATGAACATTAATGTGTCACAGTGATGAACATTAATGTGTCACAGTGATGAACATTAATGTGTCACAGTGATGAACATTAATGTGTCACAGTGATGAACATTAATGTGTCACAGTGATGAACATTAATGTGTCACAGTGATGAACATTAATGTGTCACAGTGATGAACATTAATGTGTCACAGTGATGAACATTAATGTGTCACAGTGATGAACATTAATGTGTCACAGTGATGAACATTAATGTGTCACAGTGATGAACATTAATGTGTCACAGTGATGAACATTAATGTGTCACAGTGATGAACATTAATGTGTCACAGTGATGAACATTAATGTGTCACAGTGATGAACATTAATGTGTCACAGTGATGAACATTAATGTGTCACAGTGATGAACATTAATGTGTCACAGTGATGAACATTAATGTGTCACAGTGATGAACATTAATGTGTCACAGTGATGAACATTAATGTGTCACAGTGATGAACATTAATGTGTCACAGTGGTGAACATTAATGTGTCACAGATGAACATTGACAGTGATGAACATTAATGTGTCACAGTGATGAACATTAATGTGTCACAGTGATGAACAGTGATGTGTCACAGTGATGAACATTAATGTGTCACAGTGATGAACATTAATGTGTCACAGTGATGAACATTAATGTGTCACAGTGATGAACATTAATGTGTCACAGTGATGAACATTAATGTGTCACAGTGATGAACATTAATGTGTCACAGTGATGAACATTAATGTGTCACAGTGATGAACATTAATGTGTCACAGTGATGAACATTAATGTGTCACAGTGATGAACATTAATGTGTCACAGTGATGAACATTAATGTGTCACAGTGATGAACATTAATGTGTCACAGTGATGAACATTAATGTGTCACAGTGATGAACATTAATGTGTCACAGTGATGAACATTAATGTGTCACAGTGATGAACATTAATGTGTCACAGTGATGAACATTAATGTGTCACAGTGATGAACATTAATGTGTCACAGTGATGAACATTAATGTGTCACAGTGATGAACATTAATGTGTAACAGTGATGAACATTAATGTGTCACAGTGATGAACATTAATGTGTCACAGTGATGAACATTAATGTGTCACAGTGATGAACATTAATGTGTCACAGTGATGAACATTAGTGTGTCACAGTGATGAACATTAATGAGTCACATTGATGAACATTAATGTGTCACAGTGATGAACATTAATGTGTCACAGTGATGAACATTAATGTGTCACAGTGATGAACATTAATGTGTCACAGTGATGAACATTAATGTGTCACAGTGATGAACATTAATGTGTCACAGTGATGAACATTAATGTGTCACAGTGATGAACATTAATGTGTCACAGTGATGAACATTAATGTGTCACAGTGATGAACATTAATGTGTCACAGTGATGAACATAATGTGTCACAGTGATGAACATTAATGTGTCACAGTGATGAACATTAATGTGTCACAGTGATGAACATTAATGTGTCACAGTGATGAACATTAATGTGTCACAGTGATGAACATTAATGTGTCACAGTGATGAACAGTGATGTGTCACAGTGATGAACATTAATGTGTCACAGTGATGAACATTAATGTGTCACAGTGATGAACATTAATGTGTCACAGTGATGAACATTAATGTGTCACAGTGATGAACATTAATGTGTCACAGTGATGAACATTAATGTGTCACAGTGATGAACATTAATGTGTCACAGTGATGAACATTAATGTGTCACAGTGATGAACATTAATGTGTCACAGTGATGAACATTAATGTGTCACAGTGATGAACATTAATGTGTCACAGTGATGAACATTAATGTGTCACATTGATGAACATTAATGTGTCACAGTGATGAACATTAATGTGTCACAGTGATGAACATTAATGTGTCACAGTGATGAACATAATGTGTCACAGTGATGAACATTAATGTGTCACATTGATGAACATTAATGTGTCACAGTGATGAACATTAATGTGTCACAGTGATGAACATTAATGTGTCACAGTGATGAACATTAATGTGTCACAGTGATGAACAGTGATGTGTCACAGTGATGAACATTAATGTGTCACAGTGATGAACATTAATGTGTCACAGTGATGAACATTAATGTGTCACAGTGATGAACATTAATGTGTCACAGTGATGAACATTAATGTGTCACAGTGATGAACATTAATGTGTCACAGTGATGAACATTAATGTGTCACAGTGATGAACATTAATGTGTCACAGTGATGAACATTAATGTGTCACAGTGATGAACATTAATGTGTCACAGTGATGAACATTAATGTGTCACAGTGATGAACATTAATGTGTCACAGTGATGAACATTAATGTGTCACAGTGATGAACAGTTATGTGTCACAGTGATGAACATTAATGTGTCACAGTGATGAACATTAATGTGTCACAGTGATGAACATTAATGTGTCACAGTGATGAACATTAATGTGTCACAGTGATGAACATTAATGTGTCACAGTGATGAACATTAATGTGTCACAGTGATGAACATTAATGTGTCACAGTGATGAACATTAATGTGTCACAGTGATGAACATTAATGTGTCACAGTGATGAACATTAATGTGTCACAGTGATGAACATTAATGTGTCACAGTGATGAACATTAATGTGTCACAGTGATGAACATTAATGTATCACAGTGATGAACATTAATGTGTCACAGTGATGAACATTAATGTATCACAGTGATGAACATTAATGTGTCGCAGTTATGAACATTAATGTATCACAGTGATGAAAATTTATGTCACAGTGATGAACATTAATGTGTCACAGTGATGAACATTAATGTGTCACAGTGATGAACATTAATGTGTCACAGTGAGGAACATTAATGTGTCACCTTGATGAACATTAATGAATCACAGTGATGAACATTAATGTGTCACAGTGATGAACATTAATGTGTCACAGTGATGAACATTAATGTGTCACAGTGATGAACATTAATGTGTCACAGTGATGAACATTAATGTGTCACAGTGATGAACATTAATGTGTCACAGTGATGAACATTAATGTGTCACAGTGATGAACATTAATGTGTCACAGTGATGAACATTAATGTGTCACAGTAATGAACATTAATGTGTCACAGTGATGAACATTAATGTGTCACAGTGATGAACATTAATGTGTCACAGTGATGAACATTAGTGTGTCACAGTAATGAACATTAATGAGTCACATTAATGTGTTACAGTGATGAACATTAATGTGTCACAGTGATGAACATTAATGTGTCACAGTGATGAACATTAATGTGTCACAGTGATGAACATTAATGTGTCACAGTGATGAACATTAATGTGTCACAGTGATGAACATTAATGTGTCACAGTGATGAACATTAATGTGTCACAGTGATGAACATTAATGTGTCACAGTGATGAACATTAATGTGTCACAGTGATGAACATTAATGTGTCACAGTGATGAACATTAATGTGTCACAGTGATGAACATTAATGTGTCACAGTGATGAACATTAATGTGTCACAGTGATGAACATTAATGTGTCACAGTGATGAACAGTGATGTGTCACAGTGATGAACATTAATGTGTCACAGTGATGAACATTAATGTGTCACAGTGATGAACATTAATGTGTCACAGTGATGAACATTAATGTGTCACAGTGATGAACATTAATGTGTCACAGTGATGAACATTAATGTGTCACAGTGATGAACATTAATGTGTCACAGTGATGAACATTAATGTGTCACAGTGATGAACATTAATGTGTCACAGTGATGAACATTAATGTGTCACAGTGATGAACATTAATGTGTCACAGTGATGAACATTAATGTGTCACAGTGATGAACATTAATGTGTCACAGTGATGAACATTAATGTGTCACAGTGATGAACATTAATGTGTCACAGTGATGAACATTAATGTGTCACAGTGATGAACATTAATGTGTCACAGTGATGAACATTAATGTGTCACAGTGATGAACATTAATGTGTCACAGTGATGAACATTAATGTGTCACAGTGATGAACATTAATGTGTCACAGTGATGAACATTAATGTGTCACAGTGATGAACATTAATGTGTCACAGTGATGAACATTAATGTGTCACAGTGATGAACATTAATGTGTCACAGTGATGAACATTAATGTGTCACAGTGATGAACATTAATGTGTCACAGTGATGAACATTAATGTGTCACAGTGATGAACATTAATGTGTCACAGTGATGAACATTAATGTGTCACAGTGATGAACATTAATGTGTCACAGTGATGAACATTAATGTGTCACAGTGATGAACATTAATGTGTCACAGTGATGAACATTAATGTGTCACAGTGATGAACATTAATGTGTCACAGTGATGAACATTAATGTGTCACAGTGATGAACATTAATGTGTCACAGTGATGAACATTAATGTGTCACAGTGATGAACATTAATGTGTCACAGTGATGAACATTAATGTGTCACAGTGATGAACATTAATGTGTCACAGTGATGAACATTAAAGTGTCACAGTGATGAACATTAATGTGTCACAGTGATGAACATTAATGTGTCACAGTGATGAACATTAATGTGTCACAGTGATGAACATTAATGTGTCACAGTGATGAACATTAATGTGTCACAGTGATGAACATTAAAGTGTCACAGTGATGAACATTAATGTGTCACAGTGATGAACATTAATGTGTCACAGTGATGAACATTAATGTGTCACAGTGATGAACATTAATGTGTCACAGTGATGAACATTAATGTGTCACAGTGATGAACATTAATGTGTCACAGTGATGAACATTAATGTGTCACAGTGATGAACATTAATGTGTCACAGTGATGAACATTAATGTGTCACAGTGATGAACATTAATGTGTCACAGTGATGAACATTAACGTGTCACAGTGATGAACATTAATGTGTCACAGTGATGAACATTAATGTGTCACAGTGATGAACATTAATGTGTCACAGTGATGAACATTAATGTGTCACAGTGATGAATATTAATGTGTCACAGTGATGAACATTAATGTGTCACAGTGATGAACATTAATGTGTCACAGTGATGAACATTAATGTGTCACAGTGATGAACATTAATGTGTCACAGTGATGAACATTAATGTGTCACAGTGATGAACATTAATGTGTCACAGTGATGAACATTAATGTGTCACAGTGATGAACATTAATGTGTCACAGTGATGAACATTAATGTGTCACAGTGATGAACATTAATGTGTCACAGTGATGAACATTAATGTGTCACAGTGATGAACATTAATGTGTCACAGTGATGAACATTAATGTGTCACAGTGATGAACATTAATGTGTCACAGTGATGAACAGTGATGTGTCACAGTGATGAACATTAATGTGTCACAGTGATGAACATTAATGTGTCACAGTGATGAACATTAATGTGTCACAGTGATGAACATTAATGTGTCACAGTGATGAACATTAATGTGTCACAGTGATGAACATTAATGTGTCACAGTGATGAACATTAATGTGTCACAGTGATGAACATTAATGTGTCACAGTGATGAACATTAATGTGTCACAGTGATGAACATTAATGTGTCACAGTGATGAACAGTGATGTGTCACATTGATGAACATTAATGTGTCACAGTGATGAACATTAATGTGTCACAGTGATGAACATTAATGTGTCACAGTGATGAACATTAATGTGTCACAGTGATGAACATTAATGTGTCACAGTGATGAACATTAATGTGTCACAGTGATGAACATTAATGTGTCACAGTGATGAACATTAATGTGTCACAGTGATGAACATTAATGTGTCACAGTGATGAACATTAATGTGTCACAGTGATGAACATTAATGTGTCACAGTGATGAACATTAATGTGTCACAGTGATGAACATTAATGTGTCACAGTGATGAACATTAATGTGTCACAGTGATGAACATTAATGTGTCACAGTGATGAACATTAATGTGTCACAGTGATGAACATTAATGTGTCACAGTGATGAACATTAATGTGTCACAGTGATGAACATCACAGTGATGAACATTAATGTGTCACAGTGATGAACATTAATGTGTCACAGTGATGAACATTAATGTGTCACAGTGATGAACATTAATGTGTCACAGTGATGAACATTAATGTGTCACAGTGATGAACATTAATGTGTCACAGTGATGAACATTAATGTGTCACAGTGATGAACATTAATGTGTCACAGTGATGAACATTAATGTGTCACAGTGATGAACATTAATGTGTCACAGTGATGAACATTAATGTGTCACAGTGATGAACATTAATGTGTCACAGTGATGAACATTAATGTGTCACAGTGATGAACATTAATGTGTCACAGTGATGAACATTAATGTGTCACATTGATGAACATTAATGTGTCACAGTGATGAACATTAATGTGTCACAGTGATGAACATTAATGTGTCACAGTGATGAACAGTGATGTGTCACAGTGATGAACATTAATGTGTCACAGTGATGAACATTAATGTGTCACAGTGATGAACATTAATGTGTCACAGTGATGAACATTAATGTGTCACAGTGATGAACATTAATGTGTCACAGTGATGAACATTAATGTGTCACAGTGATGAACATTAATGTGTCACAGTGATGAACATTAATGTGTCACAGTGATGAACATTAATGTGTCACAGTGATGAACATTAATGTGTCACAGTGATGAACATTAATGTGTCACAGTGATGAACATTAATGTGTCACAGTGATGAACATTAATGTGTCACAGTGATGAACATTAATGTGTCACAGTGATGAACATTAATGTGTCACAGAACATGAACACAGTTGAACATTGTGTTACAGTGATGAACAATGATGTGTCACAGTGATGAACATTAATGTGTCACAGTGATGAACATGTGTCACAGTGATAAACATTAATGTGTCACAGTGATGAACATTAATGTGTCACAGTGATGAACATTAATGTGTCACAGTGATGAACATTAATGTGTCACAGTGATGAACATTAATGTGTCACAGTGATGAACATTAATGTGTCACAGTGATGAACATTAATGTGTCACAGTGATGAACAGTGATGTGTCACAGTGATGAACATTAATGTGTCACAGTGATGAACATTAATGTGTCACAGTGATGAACATTAATGTGTCACAGTGATGAACATTAATGTGTCACAGTGATGAACATTAATGTGTCACAGTGATGAACATTAATGTGTCACAGTGATGAACATTAATGTGTCACAGTGATGAACATTAATGTGTCACAGTGATGAACATTAATGTGTCACAGTGATGAACATTAATGTGTCACAGTGATGAACATTAATGTGTCACAGTGATGAACATTAATGTGTCACAGTGATGAACATTAATGTGTCACAGTGATGAACATTAATGTGTCACAGTGATGAACATTAATGTGTCACAGTGATGAACATTAATGTGTCACATTGATGAACAGTGATGTGTCACAGTGATGAACATTAATGTGTCACAGTGATGAACATTAATGTGTCACAGTGATGAACATTAATGTGTCACAGTGATGAACATTAATGTGTCACAGTGATGAACATTAATGTGTCACAGTGATGAACAGTGATGTGTCACAGTGATGAACAGTGATGTGTTACAGTGATGAACATAAATGTGTCACAGTGATGAACAGTGATGTGTCACAGTGATGAACAGTGATGTGTTACAGTGATGAACATTAATGTGTAACAGTGATGAACATTAATGTGTCACAGTGATGAACATTAATGTGTCACAGTGATGAACATTAATGTGTCACAGTGATGAACATTAATGTGTCACAGTGATGAACATTAATGTGTCACAGTGATGAACATTAATGTGTCACAGTGATGAACATTAATGTGTCACAGTGATGAACATTAATGTGTCACATTGATGAACATTAATGTGTCACAGTGATGAACATTAATGTGTCACAGTGATGAACATTAATGTGTCACAGTGATGAACATTAATGTGTCACAGTGATGAACATTAATGTGTCACAGTGATGAACATTAATGTGTCACAGTGATGAACATTAATGTGTCACATTGATGAACAGTGATGTGTCACAGTGATGAACAGTGATGTGTCACAGTTATGAACATTAATGTGTCACAGTGATGAACATTAATGTGTCACAGTGATGAACATTAATGTGTCACAGTGATGAACATTAATGTGTCACAGTGATGAACAGTGATGTGTCACAGTGATGAACAGTGATGTGTCACAGTGATGAACATTAATGTGTCACAGTGATGAACATTAATGTGTCACAGTGATGAACATTAATGTGTCACAGTGATGAACATTAATGTGTCACAGTGATGAACATTAATGTGTTACAGTGATGAACATTAATGTGTCACAGTGATGAACAGTGATGTGTCACAGTGATGAACATTAATGTGTCACAGTGATGAACATTAATGTGTCACAGTGATGAACATTAATGTGTCACATTGATGAACATTAATGTGTCACAGTGATGAACATTAATGTGTCACATTGATGAACATTAATGTGTCACAGTGATGAACATTAATGTGTCACAGTGATGAACATTAATGTGTCACAGTGATGAACATTAATGTGTCACAGTGATGAACATTAGTGTGTCACAGTGATGAACATTAATGTCACAGTGATGAACATTAATGTGTCACAGTGATGAACATTAATGTGTCACAGTGATGAACATTAATGTGTCACAGTGATGAACATTAATGTGTCACAGTGATGAACATTAATGTGTCACAGTGATGAACATTAATGTGTCACAGTGATGAACATTAATGTGTTACAGTGATGAACATTAATGTGTCACAGTGATGAACAGTGATGAACAGTGATGTGTTACAGTGATGAACAGTGATGTGTCACAGTGATGAACATTAATGTGTCACAGTGATGAACATTAATGTGTCACAGTGATGAACATTAATGTGTCACATTGATGAACATTAATGTGTCACAGTGATGAACATTAATGTGTTACAGTGATGAACATTAATGTGTCACAGTGATGAACAGTGATGTGTCACATTGATGAACATTAATGTGTCACAGTGATGAACACTAATGTGTCACAGTGATGAACATTAATGTGTCACATTGATGAACATTAATGTGTCACAGTGATGAACATTAATGTGTCACATTGATGAACATTAATGTGTCACAGTGATGAACATTAATGTGTCACAGTGATGAACATTAATGTGTCACAGAGATGAACATTAATGTGTCACATTGATGAACAGTGATGTGTCACAGTGATGAACATTAATGTGTCACAGTGATGAACATTAATGTGTCACATTGATGAACAGTGATGTGTCACAGTGATGAACATTAATGTGTCACAGTGATGAACATTAATGTGTCACAGTGATGATCATTAATGTGTCACATTGATGAACATTAATGTGTCACAGTGATGAACATTAATGTGTCACAGTGATGAACATTAATGTGTCACAGTGATGAACATTAATGTGTCACAGTGATGAACAGTGATGTGTTACAGTGATGAACAGTGATGTGTCACAGTGATGAACATTAATGTGTCACAGTGATGAACATTAATGTGTCACATTGATGAACATTAATGTGTCACAGTGATGAACATTAATGTGTTACAGTGATGAACATTAATGTGTCACAGTGATGAACAGTGATGTGTCACATTGATGAACATTAATGTGTCACAGTGATGAACATTAATGTGTCACAGTGATGAACATTAATGTGTCACATTGATGAACATTAATGTGTCACAGTGATGAACATTAATGTGTCACATTGATGAACAGTGATGTGTCACAGTGATGAACATTAATGTGTCACATTGATGAACAGTGATGTGTTACAGTGATGAACATTAATGTGTCACAGTGATGAACATTAATGTGTCACAGTGATGAACATAATGTGTCACAGTGATGAACATTAATGTGTCACATTGATGAACATTAATGTGTCACAGTGATGAACATTAATGTGTCACAGTGATGAACATTAATGTGTAACATTGATAAACATTAATGTGTCACAGTGATGAACATTAATGTGTCACATTGATGAACATTAATGTGTCACAGTGATGAACATTAATGTGTCACAGTGATGAACATTAATGTGTCACATTGATGAACATTAATGTGTCACAGTGATGAACATTAATGTGTTACAGTGATAAACATTAATGTGTTACAGTGATGAACATTAATGTGTCACAGTGATGAACAGTGATGTGTTACAGTGATGAACATTAATGTGTCACAGTGATGAACATTAATGTGTCACAGTGATGAACATTAATGTGTCACATTGATGAACAGTGATGTGTCACAGTGATGAACATTAATGTGTCACAGTGATGAACATTAATGTGTCACAGTGATGAACATTAATGTGTCACAGTGATGAACATTAATGTGTCACAGTGATGAACATTAATGTGTCACAGTGATGAACATTAATGTGTCACAGTGATGAACATTAATGTGTCACAGTGATGAACATTAATGTGTCACAGTGATGAACATTAATGTGTCACAGTGATGAACATTAATGTGTCACAGTGATGAACATTAATGTGTCACATTGATGAACAGTGATGTGTCACAGTGATGAACATTAATGTGTCACAGTGATGAACATTAATGTGCCACAGTGATGAACATTAATGTGTCACAGTGATGAACATTAATGTGTCACAGTGATGAACATTAATGTGTCACAGTGATGAACATTAATGTGTCACAGTGATGAACATTAATGTGTCACAGTGATGAACATTAATGTGTCACATTGATGAACATTAATGTGTCACAGTGATGAACATTAATGTGTCACAGTGATGAACATTAATGTGTTACAGTGATGAACATTAATGTGTCACAGTGATGAACAGTGATGTGTTACAGTGATGAACAGTGATGTGTCACAGTGATGAACATTAATGTGTCACAGTGATGAACATTAATGTGTCACATTGATGAACATTAATGTGTCACAGTGATGAACACTAATGTGTCACAGTGATGAACATTAATGTGTCACATTGATGAACATTAATGTGTCACAGTGATGAACATTAATGTGTCACATTGATGAACATTAATGTGTCACAGTGATGAACATTAATGTGTTACATTGATGAACAGTGATGTGTCACAGTGATGAACATTAATGTGTCACAGTGATGAACATTAATGTGTCACATTGATGAACATTAATGTGTCACAGTGATGAACATTAATGTGTCACAGTGATGAACATTAATGTGTCACATTGATGAACATTAATGTGTCACAGTGATGAACATTAATGTGTCACATTGATGAACAGTGATGTGTCACAGTGATGAACATTAATGTGTCACAGTGATGAACATTAATGTGTCACATTGATGAACTTTAATGTGTCACAGTGATGAACATTAATGTGTCACAGTGATGAACATTAATGTGTCACATTGATGAACAGTGATGTGTCACAGTGATGAACATTAATGTGTCACATTGATGAACATTAATGTGTCACAGTGATGAACATTAATGTGTTACAGTGATGAACATTAATGTGTCACAGTGATGAACATTAATGTGTCACAGTGATGAACATTAATGTGTCACAGTGATGAACATTAATGTGTCACAGTGATGAACATTAATGTGTCACAGTGATGAACATTAATGTGTCACAGTGATGAACATTAATGTGTCACAGTGATGAACATTAATGTGTCACAGTGATGAACATTAATGTGTCACAGTGATGAACATTAATGTGTCACAGTGATGAACATTAATGTGTCACAGTGATGAACATTAATGTGTCACATTGATGAACAGTGATGTGTCACATTGATGAACATTAATGTGTCACAGTGATGAACATTAATGTGTCACAGTGATGAACATTAATGTGTTACAGTGATGAACATTAATGTGTCACAGTGATGAACATTAATGTGTCACAGTGATGAACATTAATGTGTCACAGTGATGAACATTAATGTGTCACAGTGATGAACATTAATGTGTCACAGTGATGAACATTAATGTGTCACAGTGATGAACATTAATGTGTCACAGTGATGAACATTAATGTGTCACAGTGATGAACATTAATGTGTCACAGTGATGAACATTAGTGTGTTACAGTGATGAACATTAATGTGTCACAGTGATGAACATTAATGTGTCACGGAAATATAAACACAAATGCAGTATAATGTGATCCTTTATTGACAACGTTTCTCCCACACAGTGGGCTTTTTCAAGTCACACACGGATCTACCTGGGGTTGGAAGGTACGAGAGTATTTATAGTCAGAATGTTGAGGTCAGGTGAAGAATGCTGCATCTGATGATCTACCGGGTGGGGTTATAGAGTCTTGGGTAGCTTGGCAGGGGTATTGGACAAGTTGTAGACCTTCTGCAGTGTTTTATGTTCTTATGTGGGATAGCGATGAAGAAGTTTCTTGGCGAGTGGTTCAGCTGTGTTATAGAAGCCATTGTTCTGGTTGAAATTGTTGGTTATAGAGATAAGCGATGATTCCAGGATTCTTCTGTATTGAGTGTTGTCTTCTGTGGCTATAAGTCTTGAGTTTCTGTAGTTAATTAAATGGTTGTGTGAATTGCGATGCTGTACACAGGCATTCCTTGTATCTTCAGTCCTGCTTGTATATTGGTGTTCTGAAATGCGTGTTTGGAGGTCTCTTGATGTTTCGCCCACATATAATTTGTTACAGTCATTACAAGGGATTATGTATACCCCTGCAGAGGATGGAGGCTTGTCCTGTCTACTACTGGTGATGTCCTTGATGGTCGTGGTTGTGGAGGTAGATACTTGGAATGATGTTTTGGCAAAGATGTTGGAAACATGTTTGGCAATGGAGTTGTTGGGGAGGACTATGTATCTCTTCTCGGCAGTGTCTTCTCTGGGTGTGTTGAAGATGTTTAATGCCCGCCGTCTGCAGTCTCTGATGAAGTGACGAGGATAGTGGAGTTTAGAAAATACTTGTTCAATTATAGTGCATTCTTCCTCAAGGAACTCATTGCTGCAGATTCTGAGTGCACCTAGGAAGAAGTCTATAATCACACCACGTTTGGTTTTGGTGTCGTGGTGAGAGTAGAAGTGGAGAAGATCGTTTTGGTTGGTGGGTTTTCGATAGACTTTAAAACGAAGTTCGTGGTCAGCTTTGCAGAGCAGAACATCAAGGAAAGGAAGAGTGTTGTCGACTTCTTCTTCAAGTGTGAACTGGATTGAAGGCTCGACCTGGTTGAGCTTGTCTTGGAGAGCTTGAACGTTGAAGCGTTTAGGAGTTATGAGGAGAATGTCGTCAACATAACGGAGCCAGGTGACAGACGAAGGAATAATTCGTCTGTCACCTGGCTCCGTTATGTTGACGACATTCTCCTCATAACTCCTAAATGCTTCAACGTTCAAGCTCTCCAAGACAAGCTCAACCAGGTCGAGCCTTCAATCCAGTTCACACTTGAAGAAGAAGTCGACAACACTCTTCCTTTCCTTGATGTTCTGCTCTGCAAAGCTGACCACGAACTTCGTTTTAAAGTCTATCGAAAACCCACCAACCAAAACGATCTTCTCCACTTCTACTCTCACCACGACACCAAAACCAAACGTGGTGTGATTATAGGCTTCTTCCTACGTGCACTCAGAATCTGCAGCAATGAGTTCCTTGAGGAAGAATCCACTATAATTGAACAAGTATTTTCTAAACTCCACTATCCTCGTCACTTCATCAGAGACTGCAGACGGCGGGCATTAAACATCTTCAACACACCCAGAGAAGACACTGCCGAGAAGAGATACATAGTCCTCCCCAGCAACTCCATTGCCAAACATGTTTCCAACATCTTTGCCAAAACATCATTCCAAGTATCTACCTCCACAACCACGACCATCAAGGACATCACCAGTAGTAGACAGGACAAGCCTCCATCCTCTGCAGGGGTATACATAATCCCTTGTAATGACTGCAACAAATTATATGTGGGCGAAACATCAAGAGACCTCCAAACACGCATTTCAGAACACCAATATACAAGCAGGACTGACGATACAAGGAATGCCTGTGTACAGCATCGCAATTCACACAACCATTTAATTAACTACAGAAACTCAAGACTTATAGCCACAGAAGACAACACTCAATACAGAAGAATCCTGGAATCATCGCTTATCTCTATAACCAACAATTTCAACCAGAACAATGGCTTCTATAACACAGCTGAACCAATGTGTCACATTGATGAACAGTGATGTGGTACAGTGATGAACAGTGATGTGTTACAGTGATGAACAGTGATGTGTTACAGTGATGAACAGTGATGTGTTACAGTGATGAACAGTGATGTGTTACAGTGATGAACAGTGATGTGTTGCAGTGATGAACAGTGATGTGTTACAGTGATGTGTTACAGTGATGAACAGTGATGTGTTACAGTGATACAGTAATTACAGTGTACAATTAGCGTATAAAACTGATATTATTTCAAATAATTGTACAAATGGACTTAATTTACAATGTGGGTATCTCACAATGTGGGTATATAACAATGTGGGTATCTCACAATTTGGGTATATAACAATGGGGCAGTTTAAAAAACAATTTACAATTTGAGGTTATTACAATTTAGTATCATTTAGAACAATTAAATGGAATTAATAATTATTACAATTTAGTAATGTTTAATGCAAAGAAATTTAAACATCTAATTTAGAAGTAATGAGTTTATGGTTTAGTATTTCTTAGCTCAATATATAGTAGTGAAAGTGAGTTAAGTTGAGTAGACTTATATTATTTAGAAGTTTTTTGTATAGCCTTTGAGTAACTGGTTGGTAATGAATCTGGTTTGTCTGGTTAATTTTGGGTGAGGAGGTTTGTAAGTTGAGACTTAAATTGATTTGCAGGCAGCTGAGGTCCTTTAGTGTTATTTGGCATTGAATTCCAGATCTTAGGTACCTTTATGTGCATAGCATTTTTACATAGTTAGAGATAGGTAGACATGGACTCGAGGGATATCGAAGGTTGTGTGTTCTGTTATAGTTGTCAAGGAGGATTTTGAGAGGAGGGTTTATATTTGAGTGCAGTGTTCTATGTATGTAGTAGGCGCAATAATAAGTGTGGATATATTGTACATTAAGCAAGTTGAGATTCTTGAACAGCGGCGGAGTGTGCTGTCTAGTGCTGGAGCTAGAAATCAATCATAATACAGTTTTTTTTGTTGGGTTTAAATGCATTTGGTAGATCATTGATGTAAATGAGAAAGAGAAGCGGGCCAAGGATATTCTTGTGGGACACCAACAGGAACAGATTGAGAAGAAGAGTTAGATTCATTTGTGTATGCTTACTGGTTTCTGTTGCTAAGATAGGATTTTTGGTAATAGAGTGTCCTCTGATCCCAGAGTTCTTTTTTCCGAGTGCAGTACATATTAATTTTAGCATTTGTATAATTGCATCATACATACTTTTTCTTGTTCTGAATCCAAACTGACTGGTTGAGGATGTTGTGGAAGGGGCAAGTTCAATATAAGTATATTGTGGAGAAATTTTCTCCAGGAGGGGGGTATCAGCCCCCTTCAGCCCTCTCAGCCCTGAGGGGCCACTAGAAGGGGCGAGCGTCTTGTTTACTGCTAGAGTGAGTAATTGATCACAGATGCTATGCGTGGTCAAGTGACCTCTGCTCCTTGCAGGGGTGTTGCAACGTGTATTTTTATAAGAGACAGTACATCTCTTACTTAGCAGGACAATTAAGGAAAATCCTGCTCCCACTTTATTACCATAGTAAAGATAGTGTACATTGTTGTTTATGATTAAGACAGCAAGAAACAAACATTCTGCTTTGCTTCATCGAGGAGGTAACAAGGATGCAAGGTACTAGGTCAGCGTTTTTTTTTTTGTGCTAGGGCAGTGACGGCTTGGGGTGGTGTACTGACGCCAGACTAACTTTGACTCTACTACGAGACACTGACGCCAGGATAACCAGCAAAGGACACTGATCTGGGCGTTAGTGTGAATAAAGTGTCTCACACAACACAATAAACACTTAAGAGAAGTGTGATCAGCTTCTCTTGTGATACATTGTGAACAATAAAGACGAATCTTGTTGAACATAGTGTACCAGTGTGCGTTTCCTAGACAATGGAAGACGTGGACATCCAAGGACACTTCAGCTTCTATCAAGTCACCGATATCTGTCGAAGGTGTTGAGAACACCATAGCTCACGTTACAAAGAGCAAGGTATGTTACGAATTTCTTGTAGATCGGGGGATTGTGCAATTCTTGAGTCACAAGGAGTTTGTAATCAACCTATAATCGGCAGTAAGGTGTGGACTTTTGAGTCCAAACAAGTAAGTATTATGTCAGCCATCATCGAATGAAATATGCTGACATAACACCCCCTAGGGGTAATTTATACTTACAAATTGTATCTCTTGACAGCCCAATGTTGTGATGGTTTCGACAGCATCTAGACCTCGTCTGCAGGGACGGCTGTGTAGACGATTTGCTGTCATTTATCAGCTAAGTGTTCAATATATAATGAACACAGCAGGTAAGGCCAAATAATCTCAACAGAGCTTTGGTCGTGCTCGAACCGGATAAAGACCACACTGTGGTCCAAATATGTTGCACTACAGTGTACAAATAACCTATGAGCCAAGGTCCTTCGAAAAAAGCTGTAAAACTAGTGTTTTACAATATAAATCAGTATAAATGAGTCCCTCCAGACTCAGTCACAGAGAATGGGCAGCCAAAAGAAAACGGGCGCTCACCCAGCGTTCACCCAAAGGAAAACGGGCGCTCACCCAGCGGACACCCAAAGAAAACGGGAGCTGGGTGACTCACCCACACCCTGCATCAACTGCTCCAATCTCGAGAAATTGCTGACTTAAGACAACACCCAAGTTGTTTGTCTGAGTGTATATACACATAGTGTTTATAATGTTTATAGACCGAAATTAAGAGACAAGATTGTGTTAAAGTTTGTTTCCTATAGATCTACCTGTTATATTAAAGGAACTTATATATAAAGTGTAAGCTTTCAAATACATATTAACAGTGAAATTTATATATGTGTAAGTAATATTCACGTGTGATTTACAGTTATACATTGACATTTATAGTGTATAGTGAATGAAGTGTATAACATTGTTATTTACGATTAATCATCGTGGTCAGGCTGACACAGCAAACTCTAAGCCGTAAACATCAGCCACATGTACTCTGTACCCTCATGGTCATTAACCCTGAGGTTAAGCTTAGTGGGTCAGTAGTGTCTGACTCGATTATTGCTGACTTAAGCATAACAAAAACTCAGCTGTTTATAGCAGTACAGTGTTTTTTAAACACTCTAAGTGTGGTGCTAGAATTTTCAGTATACCATTAAAATGGCTTGTTTGAAAACTCAGTTTCAGTCTTTACAAACTAAGTCTGTCTAGGATTAACTCAAGATACAAAAATAGATTTTGATGATCTTGAGGTCAAGTTTGAATTATTTACACAACGTATGAAAATAATTAATTCAGACTATACACATTATGAAAATAAATTTCTTGAATCAGATCCATCTGAAGATGAAATTAAAAATGTTTTGGATACTTTTAGTGATCAACAATTAAGGTGGACAGGAGTCCAGGCTATCTGCCGTAAAACTCTGTCACAGAGACCTACTACTAGTGGTCAAACAACTGTTACACCTGTAACAACAAGTGTCCCATTACCAAGCTTACCTACATTGTCATTACCTATTTTCCAAGGTCATAATTATGAAGAAT
Organism: Cherax quadricarinatus; assembly: GCF_038502225.1. Classification (NCBI taxonomy): domain Eukaryota; kingdom Metazoa; phylum Arthropoda; class Malacostraca; order Decapoda; family Parastacidae; genus Cherax; species Cherax quadricarinatus. Next base: position 2,374,494 of record NC_091389.1, on the reverse strand, counting down.
TCATTAGTGGTTTTCAATCCATAGTAAATTCACGAACTGACATAGATGAGATTGCTAAGTTCAATTACCTTAAATGTCTTGTGAAGGGAGAACCCTATGAACTGATTAAGTCATTTCCGGTGGTCAAACGCAATTATCAACTAGCCTTACGTGTCTTAGCAGACAATTACTTTGATGCTGACAAGGCTAGAGTTAGACATGCAGTCTTAATATCAAGCTTGAAGCCACCCAAACATTGTTATTCAGACTTACAGGTATTTAGAATCACATTAGACAATAGTCTCAGATCTCTAGGTGCTAAATATGACCTAAGACAATGTGATTGGTTTATCAGTGGTATTGTACAAGATAAGTTGTCACCACAAACTATTGAACGATTAAATATTATGTTCAATAAACGCTATTTCACTTGTGAGGAAATTAGCAATGGTTTACAAACAATAGTTTCATGCATGCAAGCAACGAGACAAGATGAAAAATCCACAAATCCCGTGGATAATAAACCTTCAACTCAGTATAAAAAGAGTATAACTACTCCCACTAAACCACATAATGGGAAATCCCATATAGGCATTTATCAAGCTGTGAATACAACAGACAGTAAACAAACTGTCACACATAAACGTACTCCAAAATGTGTACTTTGTGATGGAACACATTGGGCACAGTATTGTATTCAATACACATCAATGGAGGCACGTAAACAACGTGTTCATCAGCTGAAAAGATGCATCAAGTGTTTAGGTGAGCACAAGGGAGGAAAATGCTCACTGAAGAAGTGTTTTAAATGCAAGGGTATGCATCATACAGCATTATGCCCAAATACTTTTGCTGAACAGCAGCAGACTTCCACAGAATCAGGAAGTCAACAAGCAACAGCATTAAATGTGAGAGATAAGTTTAAAGCAACTGCTCTCCCGATAGCTCGAGTTGAGTTATCTAATAAGTTACACAAAACCAATGTGCTAACACTATTTGATCAAGGCTCACAAAGGTCCTTCATAAGAAGAACAGTGTTGCAGAAACTGAATAAACAACCCTATGCCAAAATACAGTTAGATATAGCTGGTTTTTTCCATAATTCTGGTAAACAGACATATGACCTAGCCAAAATCACTGTTGGTCTAGGAAACAGGAAAAAGACAGTAGAAGCTGTGGTAGTAGATGATTTGCCTAAGTCTGTGCAGATCCAGGGATTAAAAGAAACAGTTGCAGCACTGAAAGCAGCTAAGGTCAAGTTAGCCTGTCCTGACATACAGACGGACACAATTAGTCCAATTGATTTAATCATTGCAAGTGATTATTATCACTGTTTTGTGCAAAATATAGTAAGTAAACATGATGTTCACTTGCTGAAAACAGCAGGAGGCCACATGATATGTGGTCCCATTCCCTCTCAAAGTGGGAAAGAAGCTGATATTGATTCAGTGGAAAATGTACTAGTTACGAGAATAACCGCTGATCATGTACCACAGCAAAAATTATCATTACTGGAAGAAATGAATGAACCAGTTGATAAGTTGTGGGATTTAGATGCGATAGGTATTGATATAAATAAACCAAGCCCACAAGAGTCTCAGACTTATAACCAATATTTGGACACTGTCAAATATAAAGATGGACAGTATTGGGTTAGGTTACCATGGAAATTAAATCCACCACATCTGCCTAGCAATTATCGCATGGCAGATGAAAGCACAAATACATGAGCTCAGGAAGAATCCAGAGTTACTGACTGTCTATGATAATATCATACAAGAACAGTTGGACAATAAATTCATTGAGGAAATAGTCGAAGATAAGTTGAAGACAAACGCTCATTATCTCCCGCACCATGGAGTTAGAAAAGATTCTGAAACCACTCCAATACGTGTTGTATATAATTGCAGCGCACGTGCAAATAAAGATGTAGCAAGTCTTAATGACTGTCTGATGACCGGACCCTCACTAACTGAGAAGCTTGGAGACGTGCTTATGAAATTTCGCACAAACCCATATGCCTACACGGCTGATATTTCCAAAGCTTTCTTAAGAGTAGGACTACAAGAAATAGATAGAGATTATACTCGATTCTTGTGGCCTGAAAATCCACATGATCCTCAAAGTCCTGTGAAAACTTATCGTTTCAAATCAGTATTATTTGGTGCAACATCCTCTCCATTCTTACTAGAAGCTACTCTAAATACACATTTGAAGAAATCTGAAAGTCCCTTCAAAGAAGTCTTAAAGAAAAGTTTCTATGTGGACAATTTTCAAGGTACTGTGAATAAAGAGGAGGATTTGAAATCCTTATACAGAGAAGCTAACAAGGAGATGAAAGAAGCAAATATGCCTCTAAGGATGTGGAATACAAATTCAAAGCAATTAAGGGAACTTATCAAAGAAGATTTCCCTGAAACTGAAATTCCTGATTGCAACAATATGCTGGGACTTAATTGGAACATACAGGAAGATACTCTGAGTCTCAAAAAGATAAACAATAAATCATGCAGTACACTCACTAAACGTAGTTTACTGTCAGAGGTATCACAATGTTTTGATCCTCTAGGACTCGTCTCACCAATTACCATAAAAGGTAAAATGCTTATGCAAGATGCATGGAAGCTCAAAATTGGATGGGATGAGAACTTGCCTCTAGAAATGAGTCAAGCATGGGATGAAATATCCAGGGAGTTTAAACAACTTCATCAAATTAAATTTCCCAGACAAATAGGTCAAGAGGGAAACAATTACACATTACATGTGTTCTGTGATGCATCAACCAGAGGTTATGGCGCTGTAGCTTACATGAGTAATGCTGAAGGAAGTACACTAATTACTTCAAAGGCCAGGGTAGCACCCTTGAAGGTCAGAACAGTACCACAATTGGAACTGACAGCACTCTATGTAGGTACAAAATTAGCTGTCTATCTCAACAAAGTACTTGATCATCTCACTATTGAGAAAACCGTGATCTGGAGTGATAATGAAGCAGTTCTCCAGTGGTTAAGAAATAATAAGAGTAAGTTGGTCTATGTACAGAACAGAGTAGCAGAAATAAAAGAGATGCAGAGAGATTATCTCTTTCTTCACGTCTCTACCCAAGAGAATCCAGCTGACATGTTGTCACGTGGTGTCCCACTCAAGAAATTTGTGGATAATAAATTATGGCTCCACGGACCGAACTGGCTCTCTGATGAAAATAACTGGCCTCAGCAAAAAGCTCACATTATGCCAGAAGAAACAATCTGCTTGAACACAGCAGAAACAAGTTGTGTAAATACTGCAGACACAACAGAAATAGTCATTGATGGATCTAATTACTCATCTTTGGGTAAACTCTTAAGAATTACAGCTCTTGTCTTTAAATTCATTAAAGGAATAAAACCTGATTATGAATGTCTTGAACCCATTAAATACTGGGTGAAACTAATACAGAAAGATGTTTTCTCTACAGAATATAAATTTCTAGAAACACAAGATAAATCCCCAAAGAAACTTGTCATGATTAATTCTTTAGGACTTTATCTCGACTCAGAAAAGATTATAAGATGTCGAGGAAGAATTCATAATTCTTCACTACCTAAAGAAGCCATACATCCAATATTGATCCCCAAGAATCATTGGCTAACCAAACTGATTGTGCAAAACGCCCACAGTAACGTGTGACATGGTGGGGTAGCTGACACACTTTGTCATATACGACAATCCTACTGGATACCTCAAGGTCGACAAAGTGTGAAAAAACAAATAAAGGACTGTATTACTTGTCGTCACTACGATATGCGAGTATGTCAGTATCCAGGTCCACCTCCATATCCCTCTGAAAGAGTTTGTCATATCACTCCATTTGAGGTGACAGGTGTAGATTACACTGGACCAATAATTTTAACCAAAACAGTTGACAAAGTTCCCATCAAGGTGTACATCTGTTTGTTCACTTGTGCTACAACTAGAGCAGTACATCTAGAAGTAGCCACTGACATGTCTGCTGAAACCTTTATCAAATTATTCAGAAGGTTTGCAGCCAGAAGGGCATGTCCCAGACTGATGATTTCAGATAATGCAACGAACTTTGTTGCTGGTGCTGCTTATATAAGCAAGATCTTTGATCAGCCAGAAGTACAACAGATGCTGAATCAACGCAGATGTCGTTGGAGATACATTCCTTCTAAATCTCCATGGCACGGCGGATTTTATGAAAGAATGATAGGCATTGTAAAACGTTGTTTAAGGAAGACTCTTCATCGTCAGAGAATAGACTTAGAAGAATTCCGTACAGTTGTGACTGAAATAGAAAATAGAGTCAACAACAGACCTCTAACTTATGTTACCGATGATCTGGAAAATTTAGAAGTGTTAAGTCCATCTCATTTACTCCATGGCAGAAGGCTCGAACCTGTTCCTCCCATGAATGATAAAGAAATCATAGAGGATCCTACTTATTTCGAACCTGAGCAACTCAGACGTAAATTCAAACACCTTAATAAAGTGATTGAACATTGAAAAAAATTTGGCGAGAAGACTATCTCACCTCATTGAGAGAACACTTCTATGGAGCTGGTGTTCCTGAAAATCATAAGTCCTTAAGACCTGGTGACATAGTGATTATCGACAATGATGGTCCGAGGTCCCAATGGCCACTTGGAAAAATTGTGACCATATATCCTGATGCAAATGGAATCATCAGGACAGTTGATGTTTTGAGCAAAGGTGTAGTGAATAAGCGGACAATAAACAAACTAGTGCCGTTAGAATTACACCGTGTTGAAAACAAAATTAGTGATTCTCCAGAAACCACACAGACTAAAGCTGTTCAGAAAAGACAAGCAGCAGTGGTGGCGAGTGAGAAAATTAAATTAATGTTAAGTGATGAATAGTTCACCTGCAGCGAACCTCCGCCGCCCCCCAGTGTGGAGAAATTTTCTCCAGGAGGGGGGTATCAGCCCCCTTCAGCCCTCTCAGCCCTGAGGGGCCACTAGAAGGGGCGAGCATCTTGTTTACTGCTAGAGTGAGTAATTGATCACAGATGCTATGCGTGGTCAAGTGACCTCTGCTCCTTGCAGGGGTGTTGCAACGTGTATTTTTATAAGAGACAGTACATCTCTTACTTAGCAGGACAATTAAGGAAAATCCTGCTCCCACTTTATTACCATAGTAAAGATAGTGTACATTGTTGTTTATGATTAAGACAGCAAGAAACAAACATTCTGCTTTGCTTCATCGAGGAGGTAACAAGGATGCAAGGTACTAGGTCAGCGTTTTTTTTTGTGCTAGGGCAGTGACGGCTTGGGGTGGTGTACTGACACCAGACTAACTTTGACTCTACTACGAGACACTGACGCCAGGATAACCAGCAAAGGACACTGATCTGGGCGTTAGTGTGAATAAAGTGTCTCACACAACACAATAAACACTTAAGAGAAGTGTGATCAGCTTCTCTTGTGATACATTGTGAACAATAAAGACGAATCTTGTTGAACATAGTGTACCAGTGTGCGTTTCCTAGACAATGGAAGACGTGGACATCCAAGGACACTTCAGCTTCTATCAAGTCACCGATATCTGTCGAAGGTGTTGAGAACACCATAGCTCACGTTACAAAGAGCAAGGTATGTTACGAATTTCTTGTAGATCGGGGGATTGTGCAATTCTTGAGTCACAAGGAGTTTGTAATCAACCTATAATCGGCAGTAAGGTGTGGACTTTTGAGTCCAAACAAGTAAGTATTATGTCAGCCATCATCGAATGAAATATGCTGACATAACACCCCCTAGGGGTAATTTATACTTACAAATTGTATCTCTTGACAGCCCACTGTTGTGATGGTTTCGACAGCATCTAGACCTCGTCTGCAGGGACGGCTGTGTAGACGATTTGCTGTCATTTATCAGCTAAGTGTTCAATATATAATGAACACAGCAGGTAAGGCCAAATAATCTCAACATATATAGTTGTTTATGTTAGTTGGATCACCATCCTTGAGGATCGGGGTGACCCTCACTGTCTTGAGTATTGATGGAATGGTAGAAGATTCAATGGATTTGTTAAAGAGAGTTGCAATAATTGGCGACAGTACACGAGAAGCTTTTTATACATAAGTGGTGGTAAGTTATTTAGGTCTTCTGTCTTGTTCTTTAATATTTTAATGATGAACAAGATTTCACTACAGTTAGTTGGTGTTAAAAATAGAGTATTAGGGTAGTTGCCAGTGAGGTAGTCTTTTGGCTGATTTTTTGACTTTGGGATTCTGCTTGCTAGGTTTTTTTCTACGGTCAAGAAGAAGACATTAAGTTTGTTGACAGAATCAGTTTGTTGGAGGAGAGGTTCATCTGGTTTCGTTATGTTGATCAATCTGTTTTGAAATATCTTTTAAGATCATTGAATTTCAGATGAGGCTTTCCAAGTTTTTTCATATCACCTTTTACGTTATGTTTTCATAATACAGTTTTTTTTTGACCTCCTTAATAGGTTGGTTAGTATTGATGAGTAACGTTTAGTCTGGTCCCTAATTATTAGCTTCATTCTGTACTGCTTTTCATATTGCTGTTTTTTATCAGTAGATTTGAGGATGTTTATAAGTCATGGGCTGTTTAGTCTCTTTGCTGTGATCTGCTTAGTTGTTATAGGGCAATGCATGTTATAGAGGTATTTCTTTTTTATATATTAACACATTCATCAGTATCAGGATTGATTGCTAGCTCATTTTGCCAGTCGATGTTACTTATTGCTGCAATGAAATTATTAATGGATGACTCAGTATGTAGTCGGAAGGTGATCTTAGTTGTGTCCTGAAGCAGTTTAAATAAGTTGGTTATGAGATTAAGACACATGTGCAACATCTGGGTATCTTTATTGTAGACGTTTCGCCATCCAGTGGCTTTATCAATACAAATTCTAGGACATAACTTGAAGACAGTAGAACTATGTACAGAAGATGAGGTAATCAGTCCCTCAACCTAGGAGTAGGTGCGAAGAGCACCATAGTCGTGGAGATTCTGAAGCAGAAGAAAGGATCCTGGCGTTTATATAGTAACGTCAGGTGTAGCAGACGAGGGCATATTCACTGGTAGGCGGGATTCCCCAGTGGAAGTAGGTCCTTCCCAAAGAGATGGGTTAGTTGTAGTAGTAGTTGTCATAGTCGTGAAGGTTATGTACATGTCCTCAGAATTAAGATTCCATGATGTTGCAGTGTCTGACAAGTTGTGTACGAATGGTATACAATACCGACAAGATGAGATTAAGACACATGTGCAACATCTGGGTATCTTTATTGTAGACGTTTCGCCATCCAGTGGCTTTATCAATACAAATTCTAGGACATAACTTGAAGACAGTAGAACTATGTACAGAAGATGAGGTAATCAGTCCCTCAACCTAGGAGTAGGTGCGAAGAGCACCATAGTCGTGGAGATTCTGAAGCAGAAGAAAGGATCCTGGCGCTTATATAGTAACGTCAGGTGTATAAGCGCCAGGATCCTTTCTTCTGCTTCAGAATCTCCACGACTATGGTGCTCTTCGCACCTACTCCTAGGTTGAGGGACTGATTACCTCATCTTCAGTACATAGTTCTACTGTCTTCAAGTTATGTCCTAGAATTTGTATTGATAAAGCCACTGGATGGCGAAACGTCTACAATAAAGATACCCAGATGTTGCACATGTGTCTTAATCTCATCTTGTCGGTATTGTATACCATTCGTACACAAGTTGGTTATGAGTGAGGTAGGATAGTGGTCAGTGGTGTTACCTGTGATTATGCTTGACTTTAATGGGCATATAATGTTTGTCCAGATGTGGTCTAGTAAAGAGGCATTAGTCTCTGAGATTCTTGGAGGTTTTGTTATTGTTGGCAGAAGTAAGCAGCTGTTCATAGTGTTTATGAATTCAGTTACTTGTGGGTCATGGTCATGGATGAGGTTTATATTGAAGTGTCCTGTGAGAATCAGGTGGTGTTTGTTCATCTGTGCATCAGTTATCATGTTTCTCAGTTTTTCACTAAATAAGTAAATATTGGAATGAGGTACTCTATAGGTGGCTCCTACTGTTAAAGGTTTTTTAAGGTCTTTGGATTTAAATTTAGCAATAGTATATTCTCTATATTCACCCCTTGTGCAAGTAGTATTTATACATTCAAGTTCATCAGAGTTGTACATAGCTGTTCCACGACCTAGTTGGTCTGGTCTACAGTTGTGTATAGGAATGGCATAGATTTTTGTTACATCAGGTTTTTCCATGTTTCGGTGAGAGTATTGATAGACATACTAACATTTAGAGAACTGAGTAATGCTAGGAGGTCATCATAGTGTTTGCTTAGTGATCTAACATTATAATTAAATGCTGTTAAGTTGTTATTAGCACTGAGTAGTGTCTTAGCTTGGTTAGCAGTGTAATAAGTGCAATTACTGTTAGGATCATGTAGGTCATGTACTAAGATGTTGATATCAGGATCAATGATTGTGATCATAAGAATAAAGTGGGATTAAGGAGGCTTAACTAACAGAGAGGAAAAATAACTATTGAAATGATAGAATTAATTATATGACAAGTGTTAGATTATTATGGTACAACTATTAAGAATCAATATTGCACTGGTTGTAATATTAAAACTTATAAAAGGCAGTATAAAGTATTTAAATATAATTGTACAAAAGTAAAATGGACTAATAGTAAGTGTGGTATTAAACAAATTTTAAGTAAGTAGTAGTAATTAAAAAGTGAGGTTGTAAAATTGTCTGATAGTAAATATGTCTTAAACAAATATTAGGCAAGTACGTAATAGCAATTAAAAAAAACACACACAAAATGAGGTAATTGATTTTAACTATTAAAAGATAGTACTGGGAATTAGTACAATAATGGAGCAATAACATACACTACACGTAGGATTTTGGTTAGGAAAAATTTTTTAATCACTCTCTGTAAGATTAGTATCCAGAAGGAACGGTCATAATTCATTCTCATTTGTGATAGTATACAACTGGCCTATATTTGTTTTCCTAAGTAGAATTTTCCCATCCCATGTGAAGCATTGATGTATTGTGTCATTATTCTCCCGCTTAAGTTTTCTGACTCTATACAGGAGGTTCTGACGTTTTTTGGTCAGACACTCGTTTATGTATACCACTTTGAGTGCATTAATAGGTATGCTAATTAAGTGTTTTATCATGTGGTATGTGTGGAATGTAAGCATAACATTTTGTTGTCTACCATGGGACTCTAGTTACCTCGCTTCCTTAATTTCTCTCACTGGTACATTAACTTTTATATATTCTCTTATGATCTGCATAGCATTATCTTTATTGTTTGTTTGGTTCATATCACTGGGAAAAAGTGGACAGTTAACTATTACTGTGTCCGATCATTTTCCTTGCTCAGTTTTATCCTCTTGGAGTGTAAAGTTTAAGTGGTTATCCCAGTTGTTCTACGACTCTCTTACTGCTTCCTCAACCTTTGTACTAAGAGATGTTATTTGTTCTGTGTGGCTGTCTATGACTGTTTGGAGGGTCTTGCTAAAATCAGTCATTCCAGATGTTGATAACTTTTACTCAAGGCTGAGGATTTTGTTCTTAAGGTGTGTCATCCTGGTGTGTTAAGGTGTGTCAACCTGGTGTGTTAAGGTGTGTCATCCTGGTGTGTTAAGGTGTGTCATCCAGGTGTGTTAAGGTGTGTCATCCTGGTGTGTTAAGGTGTGTCATCCTGGTGTGTTAAGGTGTGTCATCCTGGTGTGTTAAGGTGTGTCATCCTGGTGTGTTAAGGTGTGTCATCCTGGTGTGTTAAGGTGTGTCATCCTGGTGTGTTAAGGTGTGTCATCCTGGTGTGTTAAGGTGTGTCATCCTGGTGAGTTAAGGTGTGTCATCCTGGTGTGTTAAGGTGTGTCATCCTGGTGGGTCAAGGTGTGTCATCCTGGTGTGTTAAGGTGTGTCATCCTGGTGTGTTAAGGTGTGTCATCTTGGGGTGTTAAGGTGTGTCATCCTGGTGTGTTAAGGTGTGGCATCCTGGTGTGTTAAGGTGTGTCATCCTGGTGTGTTAAGGTGTGTCATCCTGGTGTGTTAAGATGAGTCATTATGGTGTGTTAAGGTGTGTCATCCTGGTGTGCTAAGGTGTGTCATCCTGGTGTGTTAAGGTGTGTCATCCTGGTGTGCTAAGGTGTGTCATCCTGGTGTGTTAAGGTGTGTCATCCTGGTGTGTTAAGGTGTGTCATCCTGGTGTGTTAAGATGTGTCATCTTGGTGTGTTAAGGTGTGTCATCCTTGTGTGTTAAGGTGTGTCATCCTGGTGTGTTAAGGTGTGTCATCTTGGTGTGTTAAGGTGTGTCATCCTGGTGTGTTAAGGTGTGTCATCCTGGTGTGTTAAGGTGTGTCATCCTGGTGTGTTAAGATGTGTCATCCTGGTGTGTTAAGGTGTGTCATCCTGGTGTATTAAGGTGTGTCATCCTGGTGTGTTAAGGTGTGTCATCCTGGTGCGTTAAGGTGTGTCATCCTGGTGTGTTAAGGTGTGTCATCCTGGTGTGTTAAGGTGTGTCATCCTGGTGTGTTAAGGTGTGTCATCCTGGTGTGTTAAGGTGTGTCATCCTGGTGTGTTAAGATGTGTCATTATGGTGTGTTAAGGTGTGTCATCCTGGTGTGTTAAGGTGTGTCATCCTGGTGTGTTAAGGTGTGTCATCCTGGTGTGTTAAGGTGTGTCATCCTGGTGTGTTAAGGTGTGTCATCCTGGTGTGTTAAGGTGGGTCATCCTGGTGTGTTAAGGTGTGTCATCCTGGTGTGTTAAGGTGTGTCATCCTGGTGCGTTAAGGTGTGTCATCCTGGTGTGTTAAGGTGTGTCATCCTGGTGTGTTAAGGTGTGTCGTCCTGGTGTGATAAGGTGTGTCATCCTGGTGTGTTAAGGTGTGTCATCCTGGTGTGTTAAGGTGTGTCATCCTGGTGTGTTAAGGTGTGTCATCCTGGTGTGTTAAGGTGTGTCATCCTGGTGTGTTAAGGTGTGTCATCCTGGTGTGTTAAGGTGTGTCATCCTGGTGCATTAAGGTGTGTCATCCTGGTGTGTTAAGGTGTGTCATCCTGGTGTATTAAGGTGTGTCATCCTGGTGTGTTAAGGTGTGTCATCCTGGTGTGTTAAGGTGTGTCATCCTGGTGTGTTAAGGTGTGTCATCCTGGTGTATTAAGGTGTGTCATCCTGGTGTGTTAAGGTGTGTCATCCTGGTGTATTAAGGTGTGTCATCCTTGTGTGTTAAGGTGTGTCATACTGGTGTATTATGGTGTGTCATCCTGGTGTGTTAAGGTGTGTCATCCTGGTGTATTAAGGTGTGTCGTCCTGGTGTCTTAAGGTGTGTCATCCTGGTGTGTTAAGGTGTGTCATCCTGGTGTGTTAAGGTGTGTCATCCTGGTGTATTAAGGTGTGTCATCCTGGTGTGTTAAGGTGTGTCATCCTGGTGTATTAAGGTTTGTCGTCCTGGTGTGTTAAGGTGTATCATCCTGGTGTGTTAAGGTGTGTCATCCTGGTGTGTTAAGGTGTGTCGTCCTGGTGTGTTAAGGTGTGTCATCCTGGTGTATTAAGGTGTGTCGTCCTGGTGTATTAAGGTGTGTCGTCCTGGTGTATTAAGGTGTGTCGTCGTGGTGTATTAAGGTGTGTCGTCCTGGTGTATTAAGGTGTGTCGTCCTGGTGTATTAAGGTGTGTCGTCGTGGTGTATTAAGGTGTGTCGTCCTGGTGTATTAAGGTGTGTCGTCCTGGTGTATTAAGGTGTGTCATCCTGGTGTATTAAAGTGTGTCGTCCTGGTGTATTAATGTGTGTCATCCTGGTGTATTAAGGTGTGTCGTCCTGGTGTATTAAGGTGTGTCGTCCTGGTGTATTAAGGTGTGTCGTCGTGGTGTATTAAGGTGTGTCGTCCTGGTGTATTAAGGTGTGTCGTCCTGGTGTATTAAGGTGTGTCGTCCTGGTGTATTAAGGTGTGTCGTCCTGGTGTATTAAGGTGTGTCGTCGTGGTGTATTAAGGTGTGTCATCCTGGTGTATTAAGGTGTGTCGTCCTGGTGTATTAAGGTGTGTCGTCCTGGTGTATTAAGGTGTGTCGTCCTGGTGTATTAAGGTGTGTCATCCTGGTGTGTTAAGGTGTGTCATCCTGGTGTGTTAAGGTGTGTCATCCTGGTGTATTAAGGTGTGTCATCCTGGTGTATTAAGGTGTGTCATCCTGGTGTGTTAAGGTGTGTCATCCTGGTGTATTAAGGTGTGTCATCCTGGTGTATTAAGGTGTGTCATCCTGGTGTGTTAAGGTGTGTCGTCCTGGTGTATTAAGGTGTGTCATCCTGGTGTATTAAGGTGTGTCATCCTGGTTTGTTAAGGTGTGTCATCCTGGTGTGTTAAGGTGTGTCGTCCTGGTGTGTTAAGGTGTGTCATCCTGGTGTATTAAGGTGTGTCATCCTGGTGTGTTAAGGTGTGTCATCCTGGTGTATTAAGGTGTGTCGTCCTGGTGTGTTAAGGTGTGTCGTCCTGGTGTATTAAGGTGTGTCGTCCTGGTGTATTAAGGTGTGTCATCCTGGTGTATTAAGGTGTGTCGTCCTGGTGTATTAAGGTGTGTCGTCCTGGTGTGTTAAGGTGTGTCGTCCTGGTGTATTAAGGTGTGTCATCCTGGTGTGTTAAGGTGTGTCGTCCTGGTGTGTTAAGGTGTGTTATCCTGGTGTATTAAGGTGTGTCATCCTGGTGTATTAAGGTGTGTCATCCTGGTGTATTAAGGTGTGTCATCCTGGTGTGTTAAGGTGTGTCATCCTGGTTTGTTAAGGTGTGTCATCCTGGTGTGTTAAGGTGTGTCGTCCTGGTGTGTTAAGGTGTGTCATCCTGGTGTATTAAGGTGTGTCATCCTGGTGTGTTAAGGTGTGTCATCCTGGTGTATTAAGGTGTGTCATCCTGGTGTGTTAAGGTGTGTCATCCTGGTGTATTAAGGTGTGTCATCCTGGTGTGTTAAGGTGTGTCATCCTGGTGTATTAAGGTGTGTCGTCCTGGTGTATTAAGGTGTGTCATCCTGGTGTGTTAAGGTGTGTCATCCTGGTGTATTAAGGTGTGTCGTCCTGGTGTATTAATGTGTGTCATCCTGGTGTATTAAGGTGTGTCGTCCTGGTGTATTAAGGTGTGTCGTCCTGGTGTATTAAGGTGTGTCGTCGTGGTGTATTAAGGTGTGTCGTCGTGGTGTATTAAGGTGTGTCGTCCTGGTGTATTAAGGTGTCTCGTCCTGGTGTATTAAGGTGTGTCGTCCTGGTGTATTAAGGTGTGTCGTCGTGGTGTATTAAGGTGTGTCATCCTGGTGTATTAAGGTGTGTCGTCCTGGTGTATTAAGGTGTGTCGTCCTGGTGTATTAAGGTGTGTCGTCCTGGTGTATTAAGGTGTGTCATCCTGGTGTGTTAAGGTGTGTCATCCTGGTGTGTTAAGGTGTGTCATCCTGGTGTATTAAGGTGTGTCATCCTGGTGTATTAAGGTGTGTCATCCTGGTGTGTTAAGGTGTGTCATCCTGGTGTATTAAGGTGTGTCATCCTGGTGTATTAAGGTGTGTCATCCTGGTGTGTTAAGGTGTGTCGTCCTGGTGTATTAAGGTGTGTCATCCTGGTGTATTAAGGTGTGTCATCCTGGTTTGTTAAGGTGTGTCATCCTGGTGTGTTAAGGTGTGTAGTCCTGGTGTGTTAAGGTGTGTCATCCTGGTGCATTAAGGTGTGTCATCCTGGTGTGTTAAGGTGTGTCATCCTGGTGTATTAAGGTGTGTCATCCTGGTGTATTAAGGTGTGTCATCCTGGTGTGTTAAGGTGTGTCATCCTGGTGTATTAAGGTGTGTCATCCTGGTGTATTAAGGTGTGTCATCCTGGTGTGTTAAGGTGTGTCGTCCTGGTGTATTAAGGTGTGTCATCCTGGTGTATTAAGGTGTGTCATCCTGGTTTGTTAAGGTGTGTCATCCTGGTGTGTTAAGGTGTGTCGTCCTGGTGTGTTAAGGTGTGTCATACTAACGTATTAAGGTGTGTCATCCTGGTGTGTTAAGGTGTGTCATCCTGGTGTATTAAGGTGTGTCATCCTGGTGTATTAAGGTGTGTCATCCTGGTGTGTTAAGGTGTGTCATCCTGGTGTATTAAGGTGTGTCATCCTGGTGTATTAAGGTGTGTCATCCTGGTGTGTTAAGGTGTGTCGTCCTGGTGTATTAAGGTGTGTCATCCTGGTGTATTAAGGTGTGTCATCCTGGTTTGTTAAGGTGTGTCATCCTGGTGTGTTAAGGTGTGTCGTCCTGGTGTGTTAAGGTGTGTCATCCTGGTGTATTAAGGTGTGTCATCCTGGTGTGTTAAGGTGTGTCATCCTGGTGTATTAAGGTGTGTCGTCCTGGTGTGTTAAGGTGTGTCGTCCTGGTGTATTAAGGTGTGTCGTCCTGGTGTATTAAGGTGTGTCATCCTGGTGTATTAAGGTGTGTCGTCCTGGTGTATTAAGGTGTGTCGTCCTGGTGTGTTAAGGAGTGTCGTCCTGGTGTATTAAGGTGTGTCATCCTGGTGTGTTAAGGTGTGTCGTCCTGGTGTGTTAAGGTGTGTCATCCTGGTGTATTAAGGTGTGTCATCCTGGTGTGTTAAGGTGTGTCATCCTGGTGTATTAAGGTGTGTCGTCCTGGTGTATTAAGGTGTGTCATCCTGGTGTGTTAAGGTGTGTCGTCCTGGTGTATTAAGGTGTGTCGTCCTGGTGTATTAAGGTGTGTCATCCTGGTGTATTAAGGTGTGTCGTCCTGGTGTATTAAGGTGTGTCATCCTGGTGTATTAAGGTGTGTCGTCCTGGTGTATTAAGGTGTGTCGTCCTGGTGTATTAAGGTGTGTCGTCCTGGTGTATTAAGGTGTGTCGTCCTGGTGTATTAAGGTGCGTCGTCCTGGTGTATTAAGGTGTGTCGTCCTGGTGTATTAAGGTGTGTCGTCCTGGTGTATTAAGGTGTGTCATCCTTGTGTATTAAGGTGTGTCGTCCTGGTGTATTAAGGTGTGTCGTCCTGGTGTATTAAGGTGTGTCATCCTGGTGTATTAAGGTGTGTCATCCTGGTGTATTAAGGTGTGTCGTCCTGGTGTATTAAGGTGTGTCGTCCTGGTGTATTAAGGTGTGTCGTCCTGGTGTGTTAAAGTGTGTCATCCTGGTGTGTTAAGGTGTGTCATCCTGGTGTATTAAGGTGTGTCGTCCTGGTGTATTAAGGTGTGTCGTCCTGGTGTATTAAGGTGTGTCATCCTGGTGTATTAAGGTGTGTCATCCTGGTGTGTTAAGGTGTGTCATCCTGGTGTGTTAAGGTGTGTCATCCTGGTGTGTTAAGGTGTGTCATCCTGGTGTATTAAGGTGTGTCGTCCTGGTGTATTAAGGTGTGTCGTCCTGGTGTATTAAGGTGTGTCATCCTGGTGTATTATGGTGTGTCATCCTGGTGTATTAAGGTGTGTCATCCTTGTGTGTTAAGGTGTGTCATCCTGGTGTATTAAGGTGTGTCATCCTGGTGTATTAAGGTGTGTCATCCTGGTGTCTTGTTTAGTTACTGTTTCACGAAGATTAATATTAACAAGTTGAATAGTCGGCTTTTTTTTTTTAATGACTGTAGCCATGTATAAACGTTAAGAAAATTTACTTACATGATTAATTACCTTTTTAACTTGTGAGTTCATTACCTTTGTAACTTGTGAGTTCATTACCTTTGTAACTTGTGAGTTCATTACCTTTGTAACTTGTGAGTTCATTACCTTTGTAACTTGTGAGTTCATTACCTTTGTAACTTGTGAGTTCCTTACCTTTGTAACTTGTGAGTTCATTACCTTTGTAACTTGTGAGTTCATTACTTTTGTAACTTGTGAGTTCATTACCTTTGTAACTTGTGAGTTCATTACCTTTGTAACTTGTGAGTTCATTACTTTTGTAACTTGTGAGTTCATTACCTTTGTAACTTGTGAGTTCATTACCTTTGTAACTTGTGAGTTCATTACCTTTGTAACTTGTGAGTTCATTACCTTTGTAACTTGTGAGTTCATTACCTTTGTAACTTGTGAGTTCATTACCTTTGTAACTTGTGAGTTCATTACCTTTGTAACTTGTGAGTTCCTTACCTTTGTAACTTGTGAGTTCATTACCTTTGTAACTTGTGAGTTCATTACTTTTGTAACTTGTGAGTTCATTACCTTTGTAACTTGTGAGTTCATTACCTTTGTAACTTGTGAGTTCATTACTTTTGTAACTTGCGAGTTCATTACCTTTGTAACTTGTGAGTTCATTACCTTTGCAACTTGTGAGTTCATTACCTTTGTAACTTGTGAGTTCATTACTTTTGTAACTTGTGAGTTCATTACCTTTGTAACTTGTGAGTTCATTACCTTTGTAACTTGTGAGTTTATTACCTTTGTAAATTGTGAGTTCATTACCTTTGTAACTTGTGAGTTCATTACCTTTGTAACTTGTGAGTTCATTACTTTTGTAACTTGCGAGTTCATTACCTTTGTAACTTGTGAGTTCATTACCTTTGTAACTTGTGAGTTCATTACCTTTGTAACTTGTGAGTTCATTACTTTTGTAACTTGTGAGTTCATTACCTTTGTAACTTGTGAGTTCATTACCTTTGTAACTTGTGAGTTTATTACCTTTGTAAATTGTGAGTTCATTACCTTTGTAACTTGTGAGTTCATTACCTTTGTAACTTGTGAGTTCATTACCTTTGTAACTTGTGAGTTTATTACCTTTGTAACTTGTGAGGTTATTACCTTTGTAACTTGTGAGTTTATTACCTTTGTAACTTGTGAGTTTATTACCTTTGTAACTTGTGAGTTCATTACCTTTGTAACTTGTGAGTTCATTACCTTTGTAACTTGTGAGTTTATTACCTTTGTAACTTGTGAGTTCATTACCTTTGTAACTTGTGAGTTCATTACCTTTGTAACTTGTGAGTTTATTACCTTTGTGACTTGTGAGTTCATTACCTTTGTAACTTGTGAGTTCATTACCTTTGTAACTTGTGAGTTCATTACCTTTGTAAGTTGTGAGTTTATTACCTTTGTAACTTGTGAGTTCATTACCTTTGTAACTTGTGAGTTTATTACCTTTGTAACTTGTGAGTTCATTACCTCTGTAACTTGTGAGTTCATTACCTCTGTAACTTGCTCAGCTATCAAAACTTTGGAGTCCAGTCCCTGGACCCATTATGTACCTCTGTAATCTTTTGATGACCGACCACAGGATGGGTATGGGGTGACTACCGCCCACCGGATGGGTATGGTGTGACTACCGCCCACAGGATGGGTATGGTGTGACTACCGCCCACAGGATGGGTATGGTGTGACTACCGCCCACAGGATGGGTATGGTGTGACTACCGCCCACAGGATGGGTATGGTGTGACTACCGCCCACAGGATGGGTATGGTGTGATTACCGCCCACAGGATGGGTATGGTGTGACTACCGCCCACAGGATGGGTATGATGTGACTACCGCCCACAGGATGGGTATGGGGTGACTACCGCCCACAGGATGGGTATGGTGTGACTACAGCCCACAGGATGGGTATGATGTGACTACCGCCCACAGGATGGGTATGGTGTGACTACCGCCCACAGGATGAGTATGGTGTGATTACCGCCCACAGGATGGGTATGGGGTGACTACCGCCCACAGGATGGGTATGGTGTGACTACCGCCCACAGGATGGGTATGGTGTGACTACCGCCCACAGGATGGGTATGGTGTGACTACCGCCCACAGGATGGGTATGGTGTGATTACCGCCCACAGGATGGGTATGGTGTGACTACCGCCCACAGGATGGGTATGATGTGACTACTGCCCACAGGATGGGTATGGGGTGACTACCGCCCACAGGATGGGTATGGTGTGACTACCGCCCACAGGATGGGTATGATGTGACTACCGCCCACAGGATGGGTATGGTGTGACTACCGCCCACAGGATGGGTATGGTGTGATTACCGCCCACAGGATGGGTATGGTGTGACTACCGCCCACAGGATGGGTATGGTGTGACTACCGCCCACAGGATGGATATGGTGTGACTACCGCCCACAGGATGGGTATGGTGTGACTACCGCCCACAGGATGGGTATGGTGTGACTACCGCCCACAGGATGGGTATGGTGTGACTACCGCCCACAGGATGGGTATGGGGTGACTACCGCCCACAGGATAGGTATGGTGTGACTACCGCCCACAGGATGGGTATGGTGTGACTACCGCCCACAGGATGGGTATGGTGTGACTACCGCCCACAGGATGGATATGGTGTGACTACCGCCCACAGGATGGGTATGGTGTGACTGCCGCCCACAGGATGGGTATGGTGTGACTACCGCCCACAGGATGGGTATGGTGTCACTACCGCCCACAGGATGGGTATGGTGTGACTACCGCCCACAGGATGGGTATGGTGTGACTACCGCCCACAGGATGGGTATGGTGTGACTACCGCCCACAGGATGAGTATGGTGTGACTACCGCCTACAGGATGGGTATGGTGTGACTACCGCCCACAGGATGGGTATGGTGTGACTACCGCCCACAGGATGGGTATGGGGTGACTACCGCCCACAGGATAGGTATGGTGTGACTATCGCCCACAGGATGGGTATGGTGTGACTACCGCCCACAGGATGGGTATGGTGTGACTACCGCCCACAGGATGGGTATGGTGTGACTACCGCCCACAGGATGGGCATGGAGTGACTACCGCCCACAGGATGAGCATGGTGTGACTACCGCCCACAGGATGGGCATGGTGTGACTACCGCCCACAGGATGGGTATGGTGTGACTACCGCCCACAGGATGGGTATGGTGTGACTACCGCCAACAGGATGGGTATGGTGTGACTACTGCCCACAGGATGGGTATGGTGTGACTACCGCCCACAGGATGGATATGGTGTGACTACCACCCACAGGATGGGTATGGTGTGACTACCGCCCACAGGATGGGTATGGTGTGACTACCGCCCACAGGATGGGTATGGTGTGACTACCGCCCACAGGATGGGTATGGTGTGACTACCGCCCACAGGATGGGTATGGTGTGATTACCGCCCACAGGATGGGTATGGTGTGACTACCGCCCACAGGATGGGTATGATGTGACTACCGCCCACAGGATGGGTATGGGGTGACTACCGCCCACAGGATGGGTATGGTGTGACTACCGCCCACAGGATGGGTATGGGGTGACTACCGCCCACAGGATGGGTATGGTGTGACTACCGCCCACAGGATGGGTATGGTGTGACTACCGCCCACAGGATGGATATGGTGTGACTACCACCCACAGGATGGGTATGGTGTGACTACCGCCCACAGGATGGGTATGGTGTGACTACCGCACACAGGATGGGTATGGTGTGACTACCGCCCACAGGATGGGTATGGTGTGACTACCGCCCACAGGATGGGTATGGTGTGATTACCGCCCACAGGATGGGTATGGTGTGACTACCGCCCACAGGATGGGTATGATGTGACTACCGCCCACAGGATGGGTATGAGGTGACTACCGCCCACAGGATGGGTATGGTGTGACTACAGCCCACAGGATGGGTATGATGTGACTACCGCCCACAGGATGGGTATGGTGTGACTACCGCCCACAGGATGAGTATGGTGTGATTACCTCTCACAGGATGGGTATGGGGTGACTACCGCCCACAGGATGGGTATGGTGTGACTACCGCCCACAGGATGGGTATGGTGTGACTACCGCCCACAGGATGGGTATGGTGTGACTACCGCCCACAGGAGGGTATGGTGTGATTACCGCCCACAGGATGGGTATGGTGTGACTACCGCCCACAGGATGGGTATGATGTGACTACTGCCCACAGGATGGGTATGGGGTGACTACCGCCCACAGGATGGGTATGGTGTGACTACCGCCCACAGGATGGGTATGATGTGACTACCGCCCACAGGATGGGTATGGTGTGACTACCGCCCACAGGATGGGTATGGTGTGATTACCGCCCACAGGATGGGTATGGTGTGACTACCGCCCACAGGATGGGTATGGTGTGACTACCGCCCACAGGATGGATATGGTGTGACTACCGCCCACAGGATGGGTATGGTGTGACTACCGCCCACAGGATGGGTATGGTGTGACTACCGCCCACAGGATGGGTATGGTGTGACTACCGCCCACAGGATGGGTATGGGGTGACTACCGCCCACAGGATAGGTATGGTGTGACTACCGCCCACAGGATGGGTATGGTGTGACTACCGCCCACAGGATGGGTATGGTGTGACTACCGCCCACAGGATGGATATGGTGTGACTACCGCCCACAGGATGGGTATGGTGTGACTGCCGCCCACAGGATGGGTATGGTGTGACTACCGCCCACAGGATGGGTATGGTGTCACTACCGCCCACAGGATGGGTATGGTGTGACTACCGCCCACAGGATGGGTATGGTGTGACTACCGCCCACAGGATGGGTATGGTGTGACTACCGCCCACAGGATGGGTATGGTGTGACTACCGCCTACAGGATGGGTATGGTGTGACTACCGCCCACAGGATGGGTATGGTGTGACTACCGCCCACAGGATGGGTATGGGGTGACTACCGCCCACAGGATAGGTATGGTGTGACTATCGCCCACAGGATGGGTATGGTGTGACTACCGCCCACAGGATGGGTATGGTGTGACTACCGCCCACAGGATGGGTATGGTGTGACTACCGCCCACAGGATGGGCATGGTGTGACTACCGCCCACAGGATGAGCATGGTGTGACTACCGCCCACAGGATGGGCATGGTGTGACTACCGCCCACAGGATGGGTATGGTGTGACTACCGCCCACAGGATGGGTATGGTGTGACTACCACCCACAGGATGGGTATGGTGTGACTACCACCCACAGGATGGGTATGGGGTGACTACCACCCACAGGATGGGTATGGTGTGACTACCACCCGCAGGATGGGTATGGTGTGACTACCACCCACAGGATGGGTATGGTGTGACTACCACCCACAGGATGGGTATGGGGTGACTACCACCCGCAGGATGGGTATGGTGTGACTACCACCCACAGGATGGGTATGGTGTGACTACCACCCACAGGATGGGTATGGGGTGACTACCACCCACAGGATGGGTATGGGGTACATAATAAACATATTAAACTAAACAGCTAACTAAGTTGGATAGTAGATTTCTTGGTATTTTCTTTCTGGTCTTCACAGTAATACAGTAGTAGAAGTTGTAGTTAAGATAGGTTAGGTTAGGTAAGGTTCGTCAGGAAACAGGACAAATGTTTCCTGACGCGGGTCTTAGTCAGATGATGACCCGCCTTTGGAGCTTTTGGTCATCTGACCGAGGCCTTCCGCTGGCTTACCGGTCCACCCCTTTAAAAATTTGTAGTTAAGATGGAGAAGCTGTAGTTATATAAAGCTTGGGGTACATGTTCGTCTGGCAGCGGGGTGGAGCTTGAGGTCTGAGCAGCAGCTTGGGGTACATGTTCGTCTGGCAGCGGGGTGGAGCTTGAGGTCTGAGGGGCAGCTTGGGGTACATGTTCGTCTGGCAGCGGGGTGGAGCTTGAGGTCTGAGGGGCAGCTTGGGGTACATGTTCGTCTGGCAGCGGGGTGGAGCTTGGGGTCTGAGGGGCAGCTTGAGGTACATGTTCGTGTGGCAGCGGGGTGGAGCTTGGGGTCTGAGCAGCAGCTTGGGGTGCATGTTCGTCTGGCAGCGGGTTGGAGCTTGGGGTCTGAGCGGCAGCTTGGGGTACATGTTCGTCTGGCAGCGGGGTAGAGCTTGGGGTCTGAGGGGCAGCTTGGGGTACATGTTCGTCTGGCAGTGGGGTGGAGCTTGGGGTCTGAGGGGCAGCTTGGGGTACATGTTCGTGTGGCAGCGGGGTGGAGCTTGGGGTCTGAGGGGCAGTTTTCCTTTGATCGTCACTGTTGGTATTCTTGGGTCATTCTGGGTGCTACGTTGATTGGTGCAGTTGCGTTTGCAACTAGGTCATTTTAGGAGCATTGATGACTATGCAAAAAAAATAAAAATTTTGATTCTGGAATGTGAATTTGCCTTGCAGAGACAACTGGTGTGTAATGTGCTGGGTCAACTTGACTCTAACATCTGCTATGACAACGTGAGAGCGCTGGTGTTGGAGAGAGTCGGGTCTGAGGTGCAGCTTAACAACATTGAAGCTCTGGGCTTACTGAAGGACGACCAGGTTCACAAGGACATCACTCCCCTCAATACTCTCTCATACTACCTCTCCAAACGACTTGCCTTTGGTATATATATCTCTCTTGACACTCCCTTCAGCTGTTGTACTTCCAGGTGGTATATATATCTCTCTTGACACTCCCTTCAGCTGTTGTACTTCCAGGTGGTATGTATGTCTATCTTGATACTCCCTTCAGCTGTTGTACTTCCAGGTGGTATGTATGTCTATCTTGATACTCCCTTCAGCTGTTGTACTTCCAGGTGGTATGTATGTCTATCTTGACACTCCCTTCAGCTGTTGTACTTCCAGGTGGTATATATATCTCTCTTGACACTCCCTTCAGCTCTGTTGTACTTCCAGGTGGTATATATGTCTCTCTTGACACTCCCTTCAGCTGTTGTACTTCCAGGTGGTATATATATCTCTCTTGACACTCCCTTCAGCTGTTGTACTTCCAGGTGGTATATATATCTCTCTTGACACTCCCTTCAGCTATTGTACTTCCAGGTGGTATATATATCTCTCTTGACACTCCCTTCAGCTGTTGTACTTCCAGGTGGTATATATATCTCTCTTGACACTCCCTTCAGCTGTTGTACTTCCAGGTGGTATATATATCTCTCTTGACACTCCCTTCAGCTGTTGTACTTCCAGGTGGTATATATATCTCTCTTGACACTCCCTTCAGCTATTGTACTTCCAGGTGGTATATATATCTCTCTTGACACTCCCTTCAGCTGTTGTACTTCCAGGTGGTATATATATCTCTCTTGACACTCCCTTCAGCTGTTGTACTTCCAGGTGGTATGTATATCTCTCTTGACACTCCCTTCAGCTGTTGTACTTCCAGGTGGTATATATATCTCTCTTGACACTCCCTTCAGCTGTTGTACTTCCAGGTGGTATATATATCTCTCTTGACACTCCCTTCAGCTGTTGTACTTCCAGGTGGTATGTATGTCTATCTTGATACTCCCTTCAGCTGTTGTACTTCCAGGTGGTATGTATGTCTATCTTGATACTCCCTTCAGCTGTTGTACTTCCAGGTGGTATGTATGTCTATCTTGATACTCCCTTCAGCTGTTGTACTTCCAGGTGGTATGTATGTCTATCTTGACACTCCCTTCAGCTGTTGTACTTCCAGGTGGTATGTATGTCTATCTTGATACTCCCTTCAGCTATTGTACTTCCAGGTGGTATATATATCTCTCTTGACACTCCCTTCAGCTGTTGTACTTCCAGGTGGTATGTATGTCTATCTTGACACTCCCTTCAGCTATTGTACTTCCAGGTGGTATGTATGTCTATCTTGATACTCCCTTCAGCTATTGTACTTCCAGGTGGTATATATATCTCTCTTGACACTCCCTTCAGCTGTTGTACTTCCAGGTGGTATGTATGTCTATCTTGATACTCCCTTCAGCTGTTGTACTTCCAGGTGGTATGTATGTCTATCTTGACACTCCCTTCAGCTGTTGTACTTCCAGGTGGTATATATATCTCTCTTGACACTCCCTTCAGCTGTTGTACTTCCAGGTGGTATGTATGTCTATCTTGATACTCCCTTCAGCTGTTGTACTTCCAGGTGGTATGTATGTCTATCTTGACACTCCCTTCAGCTGTTGTACTTCCAGGTGGTATATATATCTCTCTTGACACTCCCTTCAGCTGTTGTACTTCCAGGTGGTATATATATCTCTCTTGACACTCCCTTCAGCTGTTGTACTTCCAGGTGGTATGTATGTCTATCTTGATACTCCCTTCAGCTATTGTACTTCCAGGTGGTATATATATCTCTCTTGACACTCCCTTCAGCTGTTGTACTTCCAGGTGGTATATATATCTCTCTTGACACTCCCTTCAGCTATTGTACTTCCAGGTGGTATATATATCTCTCTTGACACTCCCTTCAGCTGTTGTACTTCCAGGTGGTATATATATCTCTCTTGACACTCCCTTCAGCTATTGTACTTCCAGGTAGTATGTATGTCTATCTTGATACTCCCTTCAGCTATTGTACTTCCAGGTGGTATGTATGTCTATCTTGATACTCCCTTCAGCTATTGTACTTCCAGGTAGTATGTATGTCTATCTTGATACTCCCTTCAGCTGTTGTACTTCCAGGTAGTATGTATGTCTATCTTGATACTCCCTTCAGCTGTTGTACTTCCAGGTAGTATGTATGTCTATCTTGATACTCCCTTCAGCTGTTGTACTTCCAGGTAGTATGTATGTCTATCTTGATACTCCCTTCAGCTGTTGTACTTCCAGGTGGTATGTATGTCTATCTTGATACTCCCTTCAGCTGTTGTACTTCCAGGTGGTATGTATGTCTATCTTGATACTCCCTTCAGCTGTTGTACTTCCAGGTGGTATGTATGTCTATCTTGATACTCCCTTCAGCTATTGTACTTCCAGGTGGTATGTATGTCTATCTTGATACTCCCTCTAGCTATGGTACTTCCAGGTGGTATGTATGTCTATCTTGATGCTCCCTCCAACTATTGTACTTCCAGGTGGTATGTTTGTATCTTGATGCTTCCTCCAGCTATTGCAATTCTCCTAGATTGTATGTATATCTATCTTGATACCCCCCTCTAACTACTGTACCTCTCCTAGAACTTCAAGCTTGATACGTATATATATCTATTAAAGAATCTGTAGATTATGGCCCAGTGGACCACTATCACACAAGGCCTACTAAATTGAAAATTACATATTCATTTTAGTTTTCGGAACTACATAGTAAGAAACGATCAACGAAATAGATTTTTGAAAAAGTATATGCTTTTTAGGATGTATGAGCAGTTTCTTAAACATATACGTATGTGGACATAACTAAAAAAAAAGCAGTTGATCAGATCCAGCTCCACCATGAGGTCTGGTCATGGACTGGTCACTAACTTCAGTCTTTAGTGAGATTAAAGGTACCACTGATTCCCATGCTTATCAAGGTAAGAATATTCTAATTGTGGGAGATTCCCAGGTAAGATATATGGACCGTGCATTTTGTAACAGAGACAGAAAGGTCAGACAGAGAGTGTGTCTTCCTGGAGCTTGTGTTGGTGAGACAGTCAGCAGGTTGGATAATATTATGGCAGGTAATGGGAACAATCCCATTATCTGTCTTAGTGTTGGGGGTAATGACATTGGGAAGGGCAGGAGAGAGGAGCTGCTGGATAAGTACAGGTCAGCCATAGAAGTAGTTAGGTCTAAGGGAGGGATCCCAGTCATATGTAGCATCTTGCCTAGAAAGGGAGTGGGCAATGAATGGATGTCTAGGGTAATTGGTATAAATTGCTGGCTAGACAGGTACTGCAAGGAACTTGCAATCCCATTCATTAATAACTGGGACCTTTTCTTTGGCAAACGTGATATGTATGCAAGGGATGGGGTTCATCTCTCTGGGGATGGAGTGGTTGCATTAGCCAATTCAATTGAGAGGGTAATTGATGACTTGTCTAGGAATTTATACTGATAGATTATAGAGGTATTGGTGTTTGTGGGAAACAATCAGGCTGCAGCATTTGGGTTGAAAACTCTTGATATAACCAGGATACCTCAGGGATATGTTTAGAAGACAATATTCAAAAAAAAGTTGCTAATAAAGGCAAAGCAATTGATCAACAAAGAGAGATAGTGGAGGACAACGAGTGACTAGCTCCCTTAAGATTCACTATACAAATAGGAGTCTAAGAAATAAGATAGATGATCTAAGATTATTTGCAAGTGCAGGTAATATAAATATTATTGGTATAACAGAGGCCTGGTTCAACTTGAAAGATAGAGAAATGCCTTCTGAATGCAACATACAGGGTTATAAACTATTCCACACTGATAGGGTCAACAGGAAGGGTGGTGGAATGGAGATGTATATCAGAGAAAATTTAAACTGATGTGAGTAGTGAAGTTTTCTTCTGTAGCATCCCTTCCGGTTTAGGGCCTTCCACTGAGGCATCCCTTCCGGTTTAGGCCTTCCACTGAGGCATCCCTTCCGGTCTAGGACCAGCAGCTGGAGGGTCACCTTTTCACACCTAGGTGTTACTTCCGGTTTTGACCATGACCTCGCCCTCGAGACTACCTCACCCTTGACCCCCCAACCAATACCCCCCGCCACGACCCCCTCCCCCTTCGCGACCCCGCTGTCGCGCCGCGCGCCCGCCCGCGCGCCCGCCCGCGCGCCCGCCCGCGCCCTTCGCGACCCCCGCCCGCGCCTTCTGCTGCGCCTTCTGCAGCGTCATCCGGATCGACCCCGCGCCTCGAATTTTTTTCCAATTTTTTTCGAATTTTTTTTGAATTTCATTTTCTTGTGCTCTCCATCTCCTCGGATCAAGTTTTTAAGGTTCCCCCTCCGACTTTCACACCCATCCCAAAATTTCTCGATAATACAAGTTTTTGGATTCCCCCCTATGGGGTTTTCGAAATTCTCCATCTCCTTGGATCAAGGTTTTTTTGGGTACCCCTCCTTTCACCCCAAATTTTCTCGACAATACCATGACTCCATCTCCTCGGATCGAGTTTTTTGGATCCCCCCTATGGGGTTTTCGAAATTCTCCATCTCCTCGGATCAAATTTTCTCGACAATACCATGACTCCATCTCCTCGGATCAAGTTTTTTGGATCCCCCCTATGGGGTTTTTGAAATTCTCCATCTCCTTGGATCAAGTTTTTGGATTACCCCTCTCACTTTCACTCCCACCCCAAAATTTCTCGATAATATAAGTTTTGGATTCCCCCCTATGGGGGTTTAGAAATTCTTATGAACTCCTTGGATCAAGGTTTTTTGGATTCCCCCCTCCGGGGGTAAGCATTCAAATGAACTCCTCCTATGGGACATGATGCTCTCTCTTACTACAGGTCTAAACAAGTCAAATGACCTAAGAAGGGTGTTTACTGGACGGTCAGTGACATCACGCGATGACCCCCACACACACAGGCTGAATCTTGTCGACCCTTTTAGTTCATTCAAGTTAATAAGGGGACATAGTAGTGACGTCACACAGGTTGAATCATGACGACCCTTTTAGTTCATTCAAGTTAATAACGGGATATAGTACCTACATCATAGGGAAAACATTTTCACTCTTAACCCAGGTTAATCCAAATAATTTCACATTTTTGTTTCGTTAATACCCACAACAATCCAACAATTTCTTTACAACACAAGTCTAGACATTTTTTTAACTATTTCATCTCAGGTCACTCCCCCACGAAGTAACCTCCTCCCCACCCTCCCGAACCCTCACACTCCAACCAACACCTCACAATTTTCACTCATAACCCCCAATTTTTCTCGTTTTAACCCTTTTAGTTCATTAAAGTTAATAAGGGGACACAGTACATCAGAAAGTCACCACAACACTTATAACCATTTTTCGATAAATTCACTAGTCACAATTTTACATATTACGAAGTTAATACGCACACACACCTCACTTTGAACACCTTCAAAACACTCTCTTAAATCATTTGAATACTCACAAAAATACCTTTATACATTTCCAAACAACACTGAAACACTTCCAAAAACACCATTTGAGTACTCCCAAATACACCACTGAATACTAAAACACCACTGAATACTAAAACACGACTGAATACACTCAAAACACCACCAAAATCACCATGAAACACTTCCAAAAAACACAATTTGAGTACTCCCAATTACACCACTGAATACTACTAAAACACCGCTGAATTCAATCAAAACACCCTTCAACACACTCAAAACACCTTTGAATAACCTCAAAACACCTTTGAACACCTTCAAAACACCCTTGAACACCCTTGATCACCTTCAAAAAAAAAAACAACATTTGAACACACTCAAAACACCTTTGAACACTTCCAAAAAACACAATTTGAGTACTCCCAATAACACCACTGAATACTACTAAAACACCGCTGAATTCAATCAAAACACCCTTCAACACCTTTCAAAACACCTTTGAACACCTTTGAACATTTCCAAAACACTATTTGAGTACTCCCAATTACACCACTGATTACTACTAAAACACCGCTGAATTCAATCAAAACACCCTTCAACACCTTCAAAACACCTTTGAACACCTTCAAAACACCTTTGAACACATTCAAAACACTCTCATAATCATTTGAACACACTCAAAACACCTTTGAATAACCTCAAAACACCTTTGAACACCTTCAAAACACCCTTGAACACCCTTGATCACCTTCAAAAAAACAACATTTGAACACACTCAAAACACCTTTGAACACCTTTGAACATTTCCAAACAACACTGAAACACTTCCAAAAACACCATTTAAGTACTCCCAAATACACCACTGAATACTAAAACACCACTGAATACACTCAAATCACCACCAAAATCACCATAAACTAAGATCAGCACTCACATCCCACAACACCCACAACCCACAACACCCACATTTTTTTCTCGTTTTATCTAATTTCATCAGAAAGTCACAACACCCACACCTCCCATTTTTTTTTTTCTCGTTTTAACCCTTTTAGTTCATTAAAGTTAATAAGGGGACACAGTACATCAGAAAAAAGTCACATCAACAACCCACTTATAACGTCTTTTCGGTATCTCTAGTTCGACAACAACACCCACATCCCACAACACCCACATCCCACATCCCACACACACACAGACACACACACACACACACCCTAACCTAGCCTAACCTAACCTAACTTATCCTAACCTAACCTAACCTAACCTAACCTAACCTAACCTAACCTAACCTAACCTAACTTATCCTAACCTAGCCTAACCTAACCTAACCTAACCTTACCTAACTTATCCTAACCTAACCTAACCTAGCCTAACCTAACCTAACTTAACCTAACCTAACCTAACCTAACCGAACCTACCCTAACCAAACCTTACCTAACATAACCTAACCTAGCCTAACCTAACCTAACCTAACTTAACCTAACCCAACCTAACCTAACCTAACCTAGCCTAACCTAACTTAACCTAACCTAACCTAACCTAACCTACCCTAACCTAACTTATCCTAACCTAACCTAACCTATCTTAACCTAACCTAACCTAACCTAGCCGAACCTATCCTAACCTTTCCTAACTTAACTAACCTAACCTAACCTAACCTAACCTAACCTAACCTAACCTAACCTATCTTATCCTAATCTAACCTTGCCTAACCATTACCTAACCTAACCTAACCTATCTTAACCTAACCCAACCTAACCTAGCCGAACCTATCCTAACCTAACCTAAAATATATTGGAACACTTCCAAAATACATTAGAGTACTCCAGAATTACTTTGAACGACTCCATTTTTGGATATTTCCAAATTAGTTTTGAAAACTTTATCGTAAAATCGAACATTATTTTCTTGTTGGTAAACACACTCAATGGTAGAAATATTTACTCGATTTCCGAATAGAAACACTTTCCTCGCTCTGAGAGACTCATTGTGGGTCACCCCTTCCCCCCAACACCACTGGGTAATGCGGTTCACACCCAAGGTCGATTTAAGATAATCATGAACACCTGCGTCAACTCAGGACAGACAGACGCCATGAAATGCGGGTAACATCCAAGGTAGAAAATCATCTCTTTCCAGACCAACTGTCTATCCTAACCTAACCTAACCTAACCTAACCTAATTCCTAACCTAATTCCTAACCTAATTCCTAACCTCACCTAACCGAACCTAACCTAACTCCATCAATCACCTCTATCCTAACCTAACCTAACCTAACCTAACCCAACCTAACTCCATCAAACACCTCTATCCTAACCTAACCTAACCTATCCTAACCTAACCTAACTCCATCAAACACCTCGAATACTACCTAACTTAACCTAACCTAACCTTACCTAACCTACCGAACCTAACCTAACCTAACCTAACCTATCCTAACCTGTCCTAACCTAACCTAACCTATCCTAACCTAACCTAACCTAACCTAACCTAACTTATCCTAAGCTAACCTAACCTAACTTAACCTAACCTAAAATAACGAACCTAACCTAACTTATCCTAATCTAATCTAACCTAACCTAACTTATCCTAACCTAACCTAACTTATCCTAACCTAACCTAACCTAACTCCATCAAACACCTCGAATACTACCTAACTTAACCTAACCTAACCTTACCTAACCTACCGAACCTAACCTAACCTAACCTAACCTATCCTAACCTGTCCTAACCTAACCTAACCTATCCTAACCTAACCTAACCTAACCTAACCTAACTTATCCTAAGCTAACCTAACCTAACTTAACCTAACCTAAAATAACGAACCTAACCTAACTTATCCTAATCTAATCTAACCTAACCTAACTTATCCTAACCTAACCTAACTTATCCTAACCTAACCTAACCTAACCTAAAATAACCTAACCTAACTTATCCTAACCTACTCACTTTACTTTGAACACCTTCAAAACACTCTCATACATCATTTGAGACCCCCTTTTCTCAATATCTCTCATCCACAACCTTTATCATCTCACTACAGAACAACCCCAAGATTACTTCGAACACTCTCATAAAGCATTTGAGTACTCACATAAACACTTTTGAACATTTCCAAACAACACTGAAGCACTTCCAAAATATCATTTTGATTACTCCCAAATAAGATTTGACAGCTCTAATTTATCTACACTTACACATTTCATTAAATTACATCTCATCCCCCCCAAACTCCTCCCTCATTCTCCAGACTTTACAACCTTAGCACAAAAAAACTAACTCATACACTTATGACATGAGACATTACCATATCTAACACACTGACTAACTTTGAACCAACTCTGAACACCACTGATCTTCTTCAAAAAATGCTCTGCACATCATTTGAACACCTTCAAAAAAACACCATCAAACACCTCCGAATACTCCCAAAAACACTACTGATTACTACCAAATCACCACTGAATACTACCAATCACCGTCAAAATCACCAGAAACTAAGTTTAACATCACCATCTAACATCCTTTTTATAGAAATCCCCTCAAATCACTATAACCAAGAACTCCCTCCCCATTTGGCGCATGAAAAAAAAAAAGCATGAACACAAACCTAATACGCAAACACTTAGTACATGATCACCATCAACTGAAAACATATCTTGTACACACACATAATATAAGACAATCACCAACTACAATCACCCATGTTCACTTACCTCAAAATCACTAATATCACAGAAAACAATCATTTTTATAAACATTTCACACACACACACAAAAAAAAATCATATTTGACAATATCTAAGCGCACTCACCTCACTACCACCAACACACGATGTCTCACCTCACAGGACCGACGAGCTCACCTCCAGTGACGTCACACTCCCATTGTGTTACTTGGTGGTTGGTAACATCACACCTAACCCCCCTTGTTTCAACCTGTTGTACCCTACATTATCTAAGAACACTATATCCAAGACGATTACCAGATTTTATGATCCCCAACACCAAGATCACAGAAAACACACATTTTTATAATTATTCACACAAAAATCACGATCACCAATTCCATATCATGTTTACCGTCATCTATCAACACTAATCACCAAGATCACCAAAAAATCTAAGATCATGCATCTCAAAACTACTATGATCACTGAAAACACTTATTTTTTAAACATTCGCACAAAAATAAGACATACACAAAAATACCACAACACTTCCACCAACATCTATAACAACATGAGCACTATAACATATCACTATCACAAAAAAAATAATACACAGACACCCACATATTATACATTTCAATTGCAAATTTAAGACATGAGACATACACACCAAATCTAAGACATTCACCTCCAACTAAGACATACACATCACCCCTAAAACTTCCTTCCTTATTCATTCCGTATATCTCCTAGAGCTGTTTTAACCCCGACGGATCCATCACGACGTAGGAGCCAGAGGAACCGTCACCACTCCAACACCACCTACTACACTCTGGCTCCTACGTCGTGATGGATCCGTCGGGGTTAAAACAGCTCTAGGAGATATACGGAATGAATAAGGAAGGAAGTTTTAGGGGTGATGTGTATGTCTTAGTTGGAGGTGAATGTCTTAGATTTGGTGTGTATGTCTCATGTCTTAAATTTGCAATTGAAATGTATAATATGTGGGTGTCTGTGTATTATTTTTTTTGTGATAGTGATATGTTATAGTGCTCATGTTATGTTATAGATGTTGGTGGAAGTGTTGTGGTATTTTTGTGTATGTCTTATTTTTGTGCGAATGTTTAAAAAATAAGTGTTTTCAGTGATCATAGTAGTTTTGCGATGCATGATCTTAGATTTTTTGGTGATCTTGGTGATTAGTGTTGATAGATGACGGTAAACATGATATGGAATTGGTGATCGTGATTTTTGTGTGAATAATTATAAAAATGTGTGTTTTCTGTGATCTTGGTGTTGGGGATCATAAAATCTGGTAATCGTCTTGGATATAGTGTTCTTAGATAATGTAGGGTACAACAGGTTGAGACAAGGGGGGTTGGGTGTGATGTTACCAACCACCAAGTAACACAATGGGAGTGTGACGTCACTGGAGGTGAGCTCGTCGGTCCTGTGAGGTGAGACATCGTGTGTTGGTGGTAGTGAGGTGAGTGCGCTTAGATATTGTCAAATATGATTTTTTTTTGTGTGTGTGTGTGAAATGTTTATAAAAATGATTGTTTTCTGTGATATTAGTGATTTTGAGGTAAGTGAACATGGGTGATTGTAGTTGGTGATTGTCTTATATTATGTGTGTGTACAAGCTATGTTTTCAGTTGATGGTGATCATGTACTAAGTGTTTGCGTATTAGGTTTGTGTTCATGCTTTTTTTTTTCATGCGCCAAATGGGGAGGGAGTTCTTGGTTATAGTGATTTGAGGGGATTTCTATAAAAAGGATGTTAGATGGTGATGTTAAACTTAGTTTCTGGTGATTTTGACGGTGATTGGTAGTATTCAGTGGTGATTTGGTAGTAATCAGTAGTGTTTTTGGGAGTATTCGGAGGTGTTTGATGGTGTTTTTTTGAAGGTGTTCAAATGATGTGCAGAGCATTTTTTGAAGAAGATCAGTGGTGTTCAGAGTTGGTTCAAAGTTAGTCAGTGTGTTAGATATGGTAATGTCTCATGTCATAAGTGTATGAGTTAGTTTTCTTGTGCTAATGTTGTAAAGTCTGGAGAATGAGGGAGGAGTTTGGGGGGGATGAGATGTAATTTAATGAAATGTGTAAGTGTAGATAAATTAGAGCTGTCAAATCTTATTTGGGAGTAATCAAAATGATATTTTGGAAGTGCTTCAGTGTTGTTTGGAAATGTTCAAAAGTGTTTATGTGAGTACTCAAATGCTTTATGAGAGTGTTCGAAGTAATCTTGGGGTTGTTCTGTAGTGAGATGATAAAGGTTGTGGATGAGAGATATTGAGAAAAGGGGGTCTCAAATGATGTATGAGAGTGTTTTGAAGGTGTTCAAAGTAAAGTGAGTAGGTTAGGATAAGTTAGGTTAGGTTATTTTAGGTTAGGTTAGGTTAGGTTAGGATAAGTTAGGTTAGGTTAGGATAAGTTAGGTTAGGTTAGATTAGATTAGGATAAGTTAGGTTAGGTTCGTTATTTTAGGTTAGGTTAAGTTAGGTTAGGTTAGCTTAGGATAAGTTAGGTTAGGTTAGGTTAGGTTAGGTTAGGATAGGTTAGGTTAGGTTAGGACAGGTTAGGATAGGTTAGGTTAGGTTAGGTTAGGTTTGGTAGGTTAGGTAAGGTTAGGTTAGGTTAAGTTAGGTAGTATTCGAGGTGTTTGATGGAGTTAGGTTAGGTTAGGTTAGGATAAGTTAGGTTAGGTTAGGATAAGTTAGGTTAGGTTAGATTAGATTAGGATAAGTTAGGTTAGGTTCGTTATTTTAGGTTAGGTTAAGTTAGGTTAGGTTAGCTTAGGATAAGTTAGGTTAGGTTAGGTTAGGTTAGGTTAGGATAGGTTAGGTTAGGTTAGGACAGGTTAGGATAGGTTAGGTTAGGTTAGGTTAGGTTAGGTTCGGTAGGTTAGGTAAGGTTAGGTTAGGTTAAGTTAGGTAGTATTCGAGGTGTTTGATGGAGTTAGGTTAGGTTAGGATAGGTTAGGTTAGGTTAGGATAGAGGTGTTTGATGGAGTTAGGTTGGGTTAGGTTAGGTTAGGTTAGGTTAGGATAGAGGTGATTGATGGAGTTAGGTTAGGTTCGGTTAGGTGAGGTTAGGAATTAGGTTAGGAATTAGGTTAGGTTAGGTTAGGTTAGGTTAGGATAGACAGTTGGTCTGGAAAGAGATGATTTTCTACCTTGGATGTTACCCGCATTTCATGGCGTCTGTCTGTCCTGAGTTGACGCAGGTGTTCATGATTATCTTAAATCGACCTTGGGTGTGAACCGCATTACCCAGTAGTGTTGGGGGGAAGGGGTGACCCACAATGAGTCTCTCAGAGCGAGGAAAGTGTTTCTATTCGGAAATCGAGTAAATATTTCTACCATTGAGTGTGTTTACCAACAAGAAAATAATGTTCGATTTTACGATAAAGTTTTCAAAACTAATTTGGAAATATCCAAAAATGGAGTCGTTCAAAGTAATTCTGGAGTACTCTAATGTATTTTGGAAGTGTTCCAATATATTTTAGGTTAGGTTAGGATAGGTTCGGCTAGGTTAGGTTGGGTTAGGTTAAGATAGGTTAGGTTAGGTAATGGTTAGGCAAGGTTAGATTAGGATAAGATAGGTTAGGTTAGGTTAGGTTAGGTTAGGTTAGGTTAGGTTAGTTAAGTTAGGAAAGGTTAGGATAGGTTCGGCTAGGTTAGGTTAGGTTAGGTTAAGATAGGTTAGGTTAGGTTAGGATAAGTTAGGTTAGGGTAGGTTAGGTTAGGTTAGGTTAGGTTAAGTTAGGTTAGGCTAGGTTAGGTTAGGTTAGGTTGGGTTAGGTTAAGTTAGGTTAGGTTAGGTTAGGCTAGGTTAGGTTATGTTAGGTAAGGTTTGGTTAGGGTAGGTTCGGTTAGGTTAGGTTAGGTTAGGTTAAGTTAGGTTAGGTTAGGCTAGGTTAGGTTAGGTTAGGATAAGTTAGGTAAGGTTAGGTTAGGTTAGGTTAGGCTAGGTTAGGATAAGTTAGGTTAGGTTAGGTTAGGTTAGGTTAGGTTAGGTTAGGTTAGGTTAGGTTAGGTTAGGATAAGTTAGGTTAGGTTAGGCTAGGTTAGGGTGTGTGTGTGTGTGTGTCTGTGTGTGTGTGTGGGATGTGGGATGTGGGTGTTGTGGGATGTGGGTGTTGTTGTCGAACTAGAGATACCGAAAAGACGTTATAAGTGGGTTGTTGATGTGACTTTTTTCTGATGTACTGTGTCCCCTTATTAACTTTAATGAACTAAAAGGGTTAAAACGAGAAAAAAAAATGGGAGGTGTGGGTGTTGTGACTTTCTGATGAAATTAGATAAAACGAGAAAAAAATGTGGGTGTTGTGGGTTGTGGGTGTTGTGGGATGTGGGTGCTGATCTTAGTTTATGGTGATTTTGGTGGTGATTTGAGTGTATTCAGTGGTGTTTTAGTATTCAGTGGTGTATTTGGGAGTACTCAAATGGTGTTTTTGGAAGTGTTTCAGTTTTGTTTGGAAATGTTCAAAGGTGTTCAAAGGTGTTTTGAGTGTGTTCAAATGTTGTTTTTTTGAAGGTGATCAAGGGTGTTCAAGGGTGTTTTGAAGGTGTTCAAAGGTGTTTTGAGGTTATTCAAAGGTGTTTTGAGTGTGTTCAAATGATTATGAGAGTGTTTTGAATGTGTTCAAAAGTGTTTTGAAGGTGTTCAAAGGTGTTTTGAAGGTGTTGAAGGGTGTTTTGATTGAATTCAGTGGTGTTTTAGTAGTAATCAGTGGTGTAATTGGGAGTACTCAAATAGTGTTTTGGAAATGTTCAAAGGTGTTCAAAGGTGTTTTGAAGGTGTTGAAGGGTGTTTTGATTGAATTCAGCGGTGTTTTAGTAGTATTCAGTGGTGTAATTGGGAGTACTCAAATTGTGTTTTTTGGAAGTGTTCAAAGGTGTTTTGAGTGTGTTCAAATGTTGTTTTTTTTTTAAGGTGATCAAGGGTGTTCAAGGGTGTTTTGAAGGTGTTCAAAAGGTGTTTTGAGGTTATTCAAAGGTGTTTTGAGTGTGTTCAAATGATTATGAGAGTGTTTTGAATGTGTTCAAAGGTGTTTTGAAGGTGTTCAAATGTGTTTTGAAGGTGTTGAAGGGTGTTTTGATTGAATTCAGCGGTGTTTTAGTAGTAATCAGTGGTGTAATTGGGAGTACTCAAATAGTGTTTTGGAAATGTTCAAAGGTGTTCAAAGGTGTTTTGAAAGGTGTTGAAGGGTGTTTTGATTGAATTCAGCGGTGTTTTAGTAGTATTCAGTGGTGTAATTGGGAGTACTCAAATTGTGTTTTTTGGAAGTGTTCAAAGGTGTTTTGAGTGTGTTCAAATGTTGTTTTTTTTTTGAAGGTGATCAAGGGTGTTCAAGGGTGTTTTGAAGGTGTTCAAAGGTGTTTTGAGGTTATTCAAAGGTGTTTTGAGTGTGTTGAAGGGTGTTTTGATTGAATTCAGCGGTGTTTTAGTAGTATTCAGTGGTGTAATTGGGAGTACTCAAATTGTGTTTTTTGGAAGTGTTTCATGGTGATTTTGGTGGTGTTTTGAGTGTATTCAGTCGTGTTTTAGTATTCAGTGGTGTTTTAGTATTCAGTGGTGTATTTGGGAGTACTCAAATGGTGTTTTTGGAAGTGTTTCAGTGTTGTTTGGAAATGTATAAAGG
This sequence comes from Cherax quadricarinatus, assembly GCF_038502225.1. Taxonomy (NCBI): domain Eukaryota; kingdom Metazoa; phylum Arthropoda; class Malacostraca; order Decapoda; family Parastacidae; genus Cherax; species Cherax quadricarinatus. The sequence goes on along the minus strand of NC_091389.1, from coordinate 2,337,559 downwards.
TATTTTTCTGAGTATTCAAATGATTTAAGAGAGTGTTTTGAAGGTGTTCAAAGTGAGGTGTGTGTGCGTATTAACTTCGTAATATGTAAAATTGTGACTAGTGAATTTATCGAAAAGTGGTTATAAGTGTTGTGGTGACTTTCTGATGTACTGTGTCCCCTTATTAACTTTAATGAACTAAAAGGGTTAAAACGAGAAAAATTGGGGGTTATGAGTGAAAATTGTGAGGTGTTGGTTGGAGTGTGAGGGTTCGGGAGGGTGGGGAGGAGGTTACTTCGTGGGGGAGTGACCTGAGATGAAATAGTTAAAAAAATGTCTAGACTTGTGTTGTAAAGAAATTGTTGGATTGTTGTGGGTATTAACGAAACAAAAATGTGAAATTATTTGGATTAACCTGGGTTAAGAGTGAAAATGTTTTCCCTATGATGTAGGTACTATATCCCCTTATTAACTTGAATGAACTAAAAGGGTCGTCATGATTCAACCTGTGTGACGTCACTACTATGTCCCCTTATTAACTTGAATGAACTAAAAGAGTCGACAAGATTCAGCCTGTGTGTGTGGGGGTCATCGCGTGATGTCACTGACCGTCGAGTAAACACCCTTCTTAGGTCATTTGACTTGTTTAGACCTGTAGTAAGAGAGAGCATCATGTCCCATAGGAGGAGTTCATTTGAATGCTTACCCCCGGAGGGGGGAATCCAAAAAACCTTGATCCAAGGAGTTCATAAGAATTTCTAAACCCCCATAGGGGGGAATCCAAAACTTGTATTATCGAGAAATTTTGGGGTGGGAGTGAAAGTGAGAGGGGTAATCCAAAAATTTGACCCAAGGAGATGGAGAATTTCGAAAACCCCATAGGGGGGATCCAAAAAAACTTAATCCGAGGAGATCATAAGAATTTCGAACAAAAACCTTGATCCAAGGAGATGGAGTCTTGGTATTATCGAGAAATTTTGGGGTGGGAGTGAAAGTGAGAGGGGTAATCCAAAAACTTGATCCAAGGAGATGGAGAATTTCGAAAACCCCATAGGGGGGATCCAAAAAACTTGATCCGAGGAGATGGAGTCATGGTATTGTCGAGAAAATTTGATCCGAGGAGATGGAGAATTTCGAAAACCCCATAGGGGGGATCCAAAAAACTCGATCCGAGGAGATGGAGTCATGGTATTGTAGAGAAAATTTGGGGTGAAAGGAGGGGTACCCAAAAAAACCTTGATCCAAGGAGACGGAGAATTTCGAAAACCCCATAGGGGGGAATCCAAAAACTTGCATTTTCGAGAAAAATTTGAGGTGGGGGGTGGGTGAAAGTGGGAGGGGTAATCCAAAAATTTGATCCGAGGAGATGGAGAATTTTGAAAACCCCATAGGGGGGAATCCAAAAACTTGTATTATCGAGAAATTTTGGGATGGGGGTGAAAGTCGGAGGGGGAACCTTAAAAACTTGATCCGAGGAGATGGAGAGCACAAGAAAATGAAATTCAAAAAAAATTCGAAAAAAATCGGAAAAAAATTCGAGGCGCGGGGTCGATCCGGACGACGCTGCAGAAGGCGCAGCAGAAGGCGCGGGCGGGGGTCGCAAAGGGCGCGGGGCGGGCGCGCGGGCGGGCGCACGCGGGGGGTCGCGAAGGGCGCGGGCGGGCGCGCGGGCGGGCGCGCGGGTGGGCGCGCGGCGCGACAGCGGGGTCGCGAAGGGGGAGGGGGTCGTGGCGGGGGGTATTGGTTGGGGGGTCAAGGGTGAGGTAGTCTCGAGGGCGAGGTCATGGTCAAAACCGGAAGTAACACCTAGGTGTGAAAAGGTGACCCTCCAGCTGCTGGTCCTAGACCGGAAGGGATGCCTCAGTGGAAGGCCTAAACCGGAAGGGATGCCTCAGTGGTAGGCCCTAAACCGGAAGGGATGCTACAGAAGAAAACTTCACTACTGATGTGTTAGACAAAATATAAGATTAAAAACATCGGACACAGAATCTGTTTGGCTACAGTTTCTCGAGGATCATGAAAAGTTAATTTTGGGTGTGATTTACAGGCCCCCCAACCTTGATAGGGAGTGCAGCAAGTTGTTATGGGACGAAATTCATAATGCATCTAGATATGAAAATGTGTTAATGGGAGATTATAACTTTAGACAAATTGATTGGAACAATATGAAAGGAAATCACGAATCTTGTGACTTTATTGATACGGTTCAGGATTGCTTTTCAGAACAGGTTGTGACAGAACCAACTAGAAGAAACAATATGCTTGACTTGGTTCTTGCCAACAAAGATTCACTAATTAATAATCTTGAGGTTAATGATGGAATTACCCAGATAACTGCAATCAAATCTCTGTCCCAGATTTCCACTTGGCCAATTTCATGGCACTGAAAAATTACTTTGGTGGGCTAAATTGTGATGTCCTAACTATGGGTCAGGTAGGTGATCTTGGTTGCCAATATGACGTTTTTCAGAGCATAGTTCTAGCTTCCCAGACAACTTTTGTTCCGAGTAGGGAAATTAGATCTAACAAAAATGATCCCAAATGGATGAACAATAGATTAAAACATCTCATTGGTCAAAAGAGAGGCATATATAGGCGTATCAAAAGAGGGGATGGGCAGTTAAGAAATCAATATATTCAGTTAAAGAAAGAAATTAAAAAAGGAATAAGAAAAGCTAGAGATTATGAGACTATGGTGGCAAGGGATTCAAAGACTAATCCAAAAGGGTTCCTTCAGGTATACAGAAGTAAGATTAGGGACAAGATAGGCCCACTTAAGAGTAATTCAGGTCAGATCACTGACAGTGATAAGGATGTGTGTCAAATTATCAATATTTACTTCCTCTCAGATTTTATCCAGAAAGTTACTAGCGAAATTCCAGAAATAATAGATTATGCAGAACAGGACGATAATAAACTATGCACGATTGCGGTAACTAGTGACATGATCCTCAGACAAATAGAGAAATTAAAACCTAACAAATCCCCAGGTCCTGATGAATTGTTTGCAAGGGTGTTAAAGGAATGTAAAGAGGAACTTAGCAAACCTTTGGCTAATTCTTTTCAACATATCACTACAAACTGGCATAGTGCAAGATAAGTGGAAAATGGCAAATGTAATACCTATTTACAAGGCAGGTGGCAGGTCCTTGGCTTCGAACTATAGACTAATAAGCCTTACCTCCATAGTGGGAAAATTTATGGAATCAATAATTGCCGAGGCAATTCATCGCCATCTTGAAAGGCATAAATTGATTAATGAATCTAAAAACGGTTTTACAAAGGGGCGTTCCTGTCTTGCGAATTCACTAACTTTTTTCACTAAGGTGTTTGAGGAGATAGATCATGGTATTCAATATGATATTGTGTATATGGACTTAGGTAAGGCTTTCGATAGAATTCCACTCCAGAGGCTATTAAGGAAACTTAAGGCACTCGGAATAGGAGAAATTTTTTTCTTGTTAGAGGCATGACTGACAAATAGACAGCAGAGAGTTTGCATAAACGAGGAGAAATCAGAATGGGGGCACGTCTCAAGCGGCGTTCCACAGGGGTCAGTGTTGGGTCCGTTGTTGTTCACAATTTACATAAACGACATAGATGAGGTAATAAATAGCGACATAAGCAAATTCACTGATGACACTAAAATGGGCCTTCCAATTCATTTTAATGAGGACATTAGAGGATGATTTGAATAGACTGATGCAGTGTTCGGAGAAGTAGCAGATGCATTTTAATATAGACAAATACAAAGTTCTAAATGTTGGAAAGGATAATAACCATGCGACATATAATCTATAAAATGTAGATCTTAATATTACTGATTGCGAAAAGGATTTAAGACTTCTGGTTAGCAGTAACCAGAAACCAAGACAACAGTGCATTCGCATTCACAATTAAGCTAACAGAATTCTTGGCTTCATATCAAGATGTATAAATAATAGAAGTCCTCAGGATGTTCTTCAACTCTATATATCCTTGGTTATGTCTCATTTAGATTATGCTGCTCAGTTCTGGTCACCGTATTACAGAATAGATATAAATGCACTGGAAAATGTACAGACGAGGATGACAAAGTTGATCCCATGTATCAGAAATGTTCCCTATGAGGATAGACTGAGGGCCCTGAATCTGCACTCTCTCGAAAGGCGTAGAATTAGGGAGGATGTGACTGAGGTGTATAAATGGAAAACAGGAATAAAAAAAGCGGATGTAAATAGCGTGCTAAAAATATCTATTATAGACAGGACTCGTATCAATGGTTTTAAGCTGGAAAGCACTGGTTTGGTAGTAGAGTTGTGGGTGAGTGGAACAAACTCCCGAGTAACAACATAAACGTTGTGTAGTTTTAAAAATAGGTTAGATAAATATATGAGTGAGTGTGAAATGGACCTGACTATCTTGTTCTATCAGGTCAGATGCCGTTCTCCTTTCTTAAGTGGAGGTGACCTGACTGGGTGGGTCATTGGTCTAAGCCGGGGGTTGACATGGATCTGCCCTGCATGGGCCAGTTGGCCTGCTGCAGTGTTCCTTCTCTCTTGTGTTCTTATGATCAAAAACTTATATAATACCATTAAAATTAACCATTAATTTACCTCTGGGGGAACCGTTCATGGCTACACTGCTGCCTTCATTATCAACTGTGTGCATGTTATAAGAAATTCTTAATTTAATGGACTTCAGGAATGCTGGACAAAATCCACTGGGTAATTTAATGGTCTTAGAAATAATGGGCAAAGTCTGTTAGTTACAGAGAAGTCCATTGTGGGTGTCCGTGGCCTGGTGGCAAAAGTTCTAGCTCCACACACTGAGTGTCCAGGTTCGATTCCCAGCGAAGGTAGAAACATTGGGCATGTTTTCTTACATCGGTTGTCTATGTTCATCCATCAATAAAATATGTACCTGGGTGTTAGTGGACTGGTGTGGATCACATCCTGGGTGTTAGTAGAATGGTGTGGGTCACATCCTGGGTGTTAGTGGACTGGTGTGGGTCACATTCTGGGTGTTAGTGGACTGGTGTGGGTCACATTCTGGGTGTTAGTGGACTGGTGTGGGTCACATCCTGGGTGTTAGTGGACTGGTGTGGGTCATATCCTGGGTGTTAGTGGACTGGTGTGGGTCACATCCTAGGTGTTAGTGGACTGGTGTGGGTCACATCATGGGTGTTAGTGGACTGGTGTGGGTCACATCCTGGGTGTTAGTGGACTGGTGTGGGTCACATCCTGGGTGTTAGTGGACTGGTGTCGGTCACATCCTGGGTGTTAGTGGACTGGTGTCGGTCACATCCTGGGTGTTTATGGACTGGTGTTGGTCACATCCTGGGTGTTAGTCGACTGGTGTGGGTCACATCCTGGGTGTTACTGGACTGGTGTGGGTCATATCCTGGGTGTTAGTGGACTGGTGTGGGTCAAATCCTGGGTGTTAGTGGACTGGTGTGGGTCACATCCTGGGTGTTAGTGGACTGGTGTGGGTCACATCCTGGGTGTTAGTGGACTGGTGTGGGTCACATCCTAGGTGTTAGTGGACTGGTGTGGGTCACATCC
>NC_091389.1:2309537-2327037 GCF_038502225.1 Cherax quadricarinatus | reverse complement strand
CTTCATTTAGCGACATACTCATTTACTGACAACTTGGACTTAAGATTGGCTCTCTGACCAGCATGCATACCTAAATAATGTATATTTGAGCTGATTACCTCTATTCTCTTTATTACAATTCAAATTCAAATTCAAATTCAAATTCAAAGTTTATTCTCTATAAGGATTACAATGCTGAGTTTACAGAATTTCTTTATTGTGTGGTTTACATGTAGTAAAATACTAATTACAGACTTAGATTAATTCTTAACTTTAAAATATTACAAATTATGATAAGTTGGTATTATGGCTAAGTGACTAAATACTAGTTTGTGAGTTTAGCAATGTGAATGCTTTTGTTTTGGCACAATACATAGTTTCAGTATTGGAGTATCACAGGCCAACTTATGACTAGTTAGGATTCATTATTTTAAGACTGAGATTGATATTTCTGTTTATGGCCAAATGGGTGAGTGAGTGTAAGTGAGAACCATCAGGTGGTATTCGTGTAATTAGTTGACAGGGTGTATCAGGGAGATAAGATGTTTTCTAATGGTAGTTTTGAAGGTTATGAATGTGTATACAGTTCTAGAGTTCTAGTGTGGGGGTGTGTGTTGCCAGGGATGGGATTTAGTGATTTTTCTTACTGCGGCTTTTTGTTGAGTTATTATTGGCTTTAGGTGCGTTGCTGCAGTTGATCCCCAAGCACAAATAGCATAGGTGAGGTATGTATAAATAAGTGAGTGGTATAGTGTGAGAAGGGCATTTTGCGGCATGTAGTATCGTATCTTGGAGAGGATCCCAACCGTTTTGGATACTTTTTTGGTTATGTGTTGGATATGGGTGCTGAAATTCAGGTTGTTGTCAAGGTATAGGCCTAGGAATTTGCCCTCATTATGTCTGGCAATTAGAGTGTTGTCGATCTTAATGTTAATTTGCGCAACTCCTGCTCTGCTACCAAACATAATATAGGAGGTTTTGTCAGTATTAAGCGTAACAATAGTGTTGAGGGTGACAAGATTAGGGTGAGAGATGACATAAGTCATGTCGTCAGCAAAGAGAATGGGGTTCAGGTGTTGGGATACGTTTGGAAGGTCATTGATGTATATGAGGAAGAGCATGGGACCAAGGACACTTCCCTGCAGAACTCCAGTATCAAGTGGCCGTGTTGTTGATGCTGTGTCTTTAATGGTGACATATTGATACCTATTAGTAAGGTAAGATTTGAAATATGCAAGCGCATGGTCTCTTATTCCATAATGGTCAAGTTTGTGGAGTAGGATGCCGTGGTCTACTGTGTCAAAAGCTTTTCTCAGGTCAATAAAAATTCATGGTGGATATTCCTTATTTTCCAATGCTGTGTAAAGCAGATCTAGCATTTTTATAATTGCATCATTAGTGCTTTTATTTTTCCTGAATCCAAATTGGCAGGGGTTGAGTATGTTTTGTGTCGTTATAAATGAATATAGTCTCCTGTGCACGAGTTTCTCAAAGATTTTGGATAGCAATGGTAAGTTTGATATTGGCCTATAGTTGTTTAAATCTTTAGGGTCACCAACTTAATGTATTGGTGTAACCCTTGCTGTCTTGAGTAGTTTCGGGAAGGTGCTAGTTTCTAGTGACTTGTTAAAAAGTAATGAAATAGCATGCGAATGGACATGGGTCACTCGCTTGTACAATAATGGTGGGACATGAGACAGATTCCCTGAGTTATTTTTAAGTGAATTTATAATCTCGGTGACTTTTGTGGGCTCAGTTGGTAAAAGATAGAAGGAATTTGAGAAATTCCCATCTAGGTAGTCCTCGGCATGGGCATTGGTACATGGGATTTTATTGGCGAGATTAGATCCTATGGTTGAGAAGAAGTCGTTTATCTTGTTAGCTGTGTCAATGGGATGCAGTGGTGTTTCATTAAGTTTAGTTAGGACAATATTCTTGTTTTTTTTTCAGTTTGCGGGTCCCTAGGATCTGAGAGAGTGTTTTCCAGATCATTTTTATATCTCCTCTTGTGTCTGTGAATATGCTGGAGTAGTATAGTTGTTTGGCTTTCTTTATTACTTTGGTGAGAACTGATGAATAGTGTTTAAGAATATCTTTGTGTATTAAGCCCTGTCTATATTGCTTTTCATATTAGTGTTTCTTATTAATGGATTTCAGAATGGTGCTGGTTAGCCATGGGCATGTATACAGTACACTGCATACAGTACATTTAAAAATATACCAGAAATGTTATAAATAGTTCAAAGATGGTTGAAACAAACTCATTACCATTATAGTACACTCCTCACTTAATGACGAATTCGTTTACCGACATTGTCCTAGGAATAGATCTCCATCGTTAAGTGAGAAGAGGCTGCTATGTATTGTAAATCAGCTCTAATATACGTTATTTAGGTATGCATACTGGTCAGAGAGCCTGTTGTAAGTCTGAGTCATCGTTAAACGAGTATATCGATGAGGAAAGGCTGTACTCATTTAAGGCTTGTATTATGTACAACATTGTAGGTCAACTTAGACTACCATAGAGGCTACTTAATACTAAAAAAAGAAGTAAACTTTTTTTTAGTGGACCTCAGAGTAATGGATGTCGGAAATATCAGAAATCTGATATTTCAGTTACTTCAGACACAGCAGATGTCTGTTGGTTAGAGCATTGTCTGCTGTTGTTACATTCACAGAAACATCAGATATCTCTCGGTTACAGCATTGTTTGTTGTTCAAGTTACAGCAACTGTGGTGGATGGGTCTGTTGATTGCAGCATTATCTGCATCTGTTAGTCACAGCAACTTATTTGTGCCCACCATAATCAACATCTCCAATCACATAATCCTCCCTATTTAATCTGTTAAATCCTGGTTGACTAGGCTAGCACCAGACGAGCCTGGCCCATGGCCAGACTCAGGAGTAGAAAAACTCGAAACTCATCAAGTCATCCAATTAATTTTTGCTTGTTTCTTTTCCGTCAGATTTCCTTCATTCTTGGTGCACAAGACGAAGTATTTTCTCTAGTTACTGTAAATATTTTTCAATAAGATACTTCAAACAACAACTAAGAAAAGAACGATTTACTGAAAATGCCCTTTGGCAGATTGTAGTCCTATATGGGACGACGTAAGGTTGTCTAGACACTTGTCCTATATGGGACGACGTAAGGTTGTCTAGACACTTGTCCTATATGGGACGACGTAAGGTTGTCTGGACACTTGTCCTATATGGGACGACGTAAGGTTGTCTGGACACTTGTCCTATATGGGACGACGTAAGGTTGTCTGGACACTTGTCCTATATGGGATGACGTAAGGTTGTCTAGACACTTGGTGCCGAGACAACAATGCTAATACGAATTTTAAATTAATTACTTTCCTCTAAATATCTTATCTTTATTTCACAAAAAAAAATTGTTTGTTCTTGGAATGTTGCAATAAATCTGCCCTTTACTCCCACATAAATCCCAAAATATTTGAAATATTTCAAAAAAATTTTTATTAGAAATTAGAGAAATCATTATTTTACAATTTCTGTGAATATTATTCCACTTAATTAAGTAATAATCATTGTCCTCTTCGCTTCCGTGTTGAGTGGCGCTACTGCGCAGGTGCATGTGCGGCGTCTGGTTGTCTTTGTTGTGGACGTTTCGCCATCCAGTGGCTGGCTGGATGGCGAAACGTCTACGATAGGGATGCCCGGGTGTTGTGCATGTGTCTTAATTTCATCTTGTTGGTATTATATACCATTCTTGTACTACTACTACTACTACTACTACTACTACTACTACTACTACTACCACCACCTCTTCCTGCCTATATATAGCCGTCCTGCTCCACTTCTGGTTAGTGTGACTTTGTCAATGGTCCAAGTCGGACCGAAACGTCGTCGTAAGCTTCTCTCTTTTATGTGCGGGTTATTTGTGTATTGTTCCAGTCACGGTATTGTGCCTTTTTGTTATTTATGCTCCTCAGTTGTTTGGCTGCAGTGGTGTGAGGTGGTGCTGTCGCACCTCTGCTGTCAAACCAGGAGAACTACTATTAGTCAACATGGCGTTCAGTCATAGACGCAGGATCAATACTGTCGGCGTTGAACTTCTCGGAGGGGCAATAGCGCCAGTTTCAGCGCAAGTATTACTAACTAAGATCATCAGAGAGACGTATGGCATTTAGGATGGAGAGTTATATGGGGTAGCCTTAAATGGAGCACAGAATTTTTGTGAAACTGCTCTCAGCAATGGTCTATGAATCGTTGGTCACCCGTTTTCAGGAGGTAAGTCTTCATGCAACACCAGCTGTTCGTGTGACGATGATCGACGTATTCAGGCATTACACATAGATTAAACTGCATAATGTCCCCTTTGAGACTGATGAGACAGACATCAGAAAAGTTTTTGAGAAATATGGGACTGCTCATTTAGCCCAGCATGGTACGTGGGTGACGGGTACCTACGTAGGTCTGCGGAAGGCACTTTTAACCTCAAAATGACATTGCGACACCCCATACTAATCCTACGTGTACCTACAGAAATTCAGGACAAAAGTCATGGTTTCGTATGCCGGGCAAAGACGTACATGCCGACTATGTGGGTAAGATGATCACATAGCAGTGGCATGTGGGAAGCGGCAATGAGCTCATGGCCCAGAGGCAGAGGCTTCCGCTTCTACAACGGAGGAAGTAGGTGGGGATCAGCGTCGTGAAAGAGGGCGTGGTCGTCCATGGAGCGAGATTGTGGATGAGGCGCATAAGGCTGGGGGAGAGGGTGAGGCCCTCGACCAGTTAGTTAACTGGCCCAGAGATGCTTCCAGAGGCTAGTGACGAGTGGAAAGTACCGGAGGAACTGTTGGAAATTGAGGAGGAATTAGCTGAGGTGCTGAAGTCTTTGTCACTGCCTGAGGAGGCTGCCGCACCTGGGAAGGTGGTAGATGACGAGTTGACGGCTGAGGTGCGTCAACGACTGGAGAACTACTCGGACGACGGGAGTGACAGCGTGACTGAGGTGTCACCGGGATCATTGAAACAGTGTACAGTGGAGGCTGAGGGACATTGTGAGGCATCCCCAGACCAAGCTATGGAAGATGCGATTGTCACGAGGAAGAGGGCCGCTGCGTCGGACTCGGATGATGTCCTAATGCCAGCGCAGCGACCTGGGAAGCAAATATGGGCAGAAGGTGAAGGTAGTGGTGGCCACGACAGGAGGCACCGAAAGAAGGGGGGGGAGGGAGAGAGGGAAGTGTGAAGGTGACAAGTGGACCCATAAGTTCTGGTGCCCATCGGAAGAGTGAAGAGAGGAGGCAGGGGTGGAAACTTTAATAGGCCTTCGGTGTATGACAGTAAACGTTAATGGTGTGTGTAATAGTGTGAAGAGAGAATGGTTTAGAATGATTTTGAATAGATCTAGAGTGGATGTTGTGTTCCTTCAGGAGCATAATATTAAGGAGGGTAGGGTGCTGGAGGTGGCGAGGTTTCAGGTGGTAATGCTGCCATCTGCCCGTTTGAAAGGAGGGATGGGTATATTAATTAAGGAGGCAAGCCTGTTTGTTTTGCAGAGAAGTGAGGGAGGAGGGGGAAGGGTATTGTGCGTGGATGGTTGGTGGTTAGGCAAACGTGTGGCCTTTGTAAGCATGTATGTGCGTGCAGAGAATAACGTACAGGTGAAACAGGAGTTTGTGTGTGAGGGCGTTGTGTTTTTCTTCCGGGCATTACTGGAGGTGGCAATAGTAGGAGGTGACTGGAATTGCGTTATTAGGAGGGCCGACGTGGAACCGAAAGGGGCAGGCTATGTGTCTGTGACCCTAAGAGATTTAATGAAGGATATTCGGTTATGGGACACGTTTGAGGAGGGGCGTTGGAAACAGAGCATACGCTTGTTAGGAGAGGTATGCAGCGAGGTTAGATAGTGTATCTTTCTCTTGGGGTTGTAGTGAAAAACTGTTGAAGCAGCATTGTCGGATCATAGAGCAGTGTTGGTGGAGGTAGGGTGGGAGGCGCTTGTGGAAATATATAGTAGTTACTGGAAATTAAATATAAATGTATTGAGTGATGAGGAGGGGTTAGAGGGATTTTCTGTCCTATGGAAGGAGCTTAGTGAGGACGCACGGAGGGTGGAAGATGTCGTGAAATGGTGGGATTGTGTCTCCAAGGAAAGGATTAGAAAATATTATGTGAGGGAGGGTAAATGAATAAATAATTTAAAATATGGACTTTCAAATTATTTAGAGGACAGGTTAAGGGGTTGTTATGGGAAGGGGGCTGTGGGGGGCAACTATCCTATGGGTGAAATTGTCGAGGTCAAGGGGAGACTGAGGGAGTTACAAAATGAGAGGTTTCAGGCGGTAAGGGTGCAGGCAGGGGCAGAGGAGGTGCTTTGGGAAGACAAGCCATCAGCGCGTGTGTTGCAACGTCAAAAGCAAAGGCAGCAGGTTACAGCCATTCCAAGGTTAGAGGTACATGAGATGGCGGGAGGTTATAGGGTAGGTTAGGAGATACGGGCTATGAAAGGAATGTGTGCATGTGCAAGGTATTGGACAAGTGGGGGGTGGGGGATGTGGCTTTAGAGAAGGTGAGTGAGTATGTGATGTGTAATTTAGGGAATAGTGATAGGAAGGCTTTAGGAGGGGTAATAATGGAAGAGGAAATAGAATTGGCTTTAAGGGAAATGAGGAAGGGCAAAGCACCGGGAATAGACAGTCTCCCAGCTGAATTATATCTACAACATTGGGAGGTAATAAGGGGTTTCATTGTTAGGTTATTAAATCAGATGAAGGAGAAGGGTGTGATGGGGGACAAGCAAGCAACAGCAGTTGTAGTGTTTGTCCCGAAGGGTAAGGGGCAGCACACCCTCAAGGAGTACTGTGCCATATCACTGTTATATGCAGATTATTAGTTGTTTGCCAAAGTCTTGGGTAATCAGTTTAAATGTGTGGTAGGGAGAGTGGTTTCGAAAACGCAGTGGAAGGTCGATGATTGAAGATCATGGGATACTGAGAAGTTTTGTGGAGTCAAAAGGGGGGGAGGGGGGCGGCGTTGTTGGCTTTAGACTGGCAGGGTACCTATGACATAGTGGAAAGGGGAGCAGTGGGAGCTATACTTAGGAGGCAGAATTATGGGGAAGAAATAGTTAACTGGGTAACCACGTTGTACAAAGGAGCTAAGATGAGGGTACAGATCAATGGATGGTTGGGGGAGGAGATTGTCATGGGTAGTGGACTTAGGCAGGGGTGTCCCATGTCACAAATATTGTTTGCGTGCATTCAGGACCCCTTCTATAGAATGGTTGAACGTAGTGTACGTAACAAGAGTGGAGGTGGGGGGGAGGTAGGGAAAGTGTGGCCTGGAATCATAGGATATGTAGATGATACAACTGTCCAGGTTCGGGAAGGGATGGCGTTGGGGGTTTTGGATGCTGTGCAATTGTTTGGAAGTGCAACAGGGATGCAGGTAAATAGTGAGAAGTCAATGGTCATGGGGTTGGGTGATTGGGTAGCGGGGGGGAGATGTAACGTTGTGAGGAAACAAACAGTGTCTTTAAAAATTTGTGGTATCATCTATAGGGATGACTTGGACGTTGCTCAAGATTAAAACTCAAATAGGTTGTTGGAAAGGATCCTGGGGCGTCTGGGAGCATTGAGACCTTACCATCTAACCCTCGTGCAAAGAGCAATTGTAATAAATGTACTATTGTATAGAAAGGTTTGGCATGTAGCAGCCGTGTTCCCAATAACAGGGACGGTGATTGTGGGGATTCAGAGAAAGGTGTTTAAATTTTTGTGGGGTTCAAGTTGCGATTAGCTGAGGAAAGAGGTTGTAATGTTACCTGTGTGCCAGGGTGGGTTGGGGTTGATGGATCTGAGAAGGAGGGTTAAAAGTGTGTTTCTTAAATGGGAGGTTTTGCATGAGGGAATGAGGAGGGGGGGGGGGCAGCTGAAAAAAGTACATGATAGGTTGGGTAAGTTGTCAGTGTACGTTCTGTAGGACTGAGGATCATACTGTACACATTATAAATTTGTTATTTTATGTTAAGCTGTAATGTCTTTTAAATAAAACATAAAAAAAAATTGTGTGTCTATGTCTGATACTGGCCTATTTTTATAGTTGTGAGTGAGATCAAGAGTGTTAAGGCGTTGTTTGAACATATCCCAATCCGTCTTAGAGTAAGCTGGAGAGGGGCGAACTGCAGTGAGTATGGGATTTGAAGAAATATGGAAAATGACAGGAATGTTGTCAGATCCGGAGAGCAGGCCAGGTGTTGTGAAGTGGTGTAGGTGAGTACTAGCTCTGTGAAAATTTTGTCAGGAGTGCCTTGGCCATTATATGTAAAGACTGTGTATGAGATGCTTCTGTGTTACATGGGTATGAAGTCTATCATGCAAGCTGGTGGAGTTGTTATGGAAGACAGTGTGTCTGGCATTGAGGTCAGCAAGGACGTAAACAGGGAAATGTGTGTGATTAAAAAGTATGGTTAAATCATGAATGTTAATGTTTTGGTTGGGTCTGGTATAAGTCATGTAGAGGATGATGGGACCGCGAGTCATGTAAATTTTCACAGCCATGTTGTGAGAATATGTAAATGTGAGGGATAAGAACAGGTGTGTGCAGTGTACTAGGCTACGTATTATTGTAACTTAAATTGATTTGATTGATGTTGGGTATAATATTTTGTAATCTTGTTTTTCACACACGTGTTGGGGGTTGTACTGAGTCATGTAAAGAGGAATTTTTCTAAAGGCAAAGTAACACGTGCAGTGTTTTGATTATGAGGACATAATTGCTTTTGTATGTGAAATATCTGACACTGTATACTTTTATTTATTTAGTGATTTAAAAAAAATATAAAAAAAATATCTAGAAACCTGATACAAAAAACCAAGCATGATTCTGGCACAAGTGCAGGAATCTACACTATACCATGTGGGGGAGGTGACAAAGTATATGTAGGGGAAACAGCCAGATCTCTGGACATTAGGATAACCGAACGCAAAAATGCTTGCAGAAATGATGACTGCAAAAACGCGTGTGTTCAACATAGGGACGATATTGGACACCTCATGAAACTGAATGAAGCTAAACTAGTGAAAATGTATAGAAGCTGCAGTAATTGCTGTCACTAACACTATAAAGCAAAAGTCCAGTAGTTACAGTATCTCAAAATTGTTAATCAACAGGATATTAGCCATTCTGGAACTGCTGTTACATGATGTCAACAGGTCCCTCTGTAGCCATCCGTCTCACATATTTAGTTTCACTACTACGAGTTGTGGCTCGTACATTGGATTATGCACGGCTAAGAGTAACAGCCTGGTTGATCAGGCCTTGATCCACCATGAAGCATGGTCACAGACCGGGCCGCGGGGGTATTAACCCACGGCACTCACTGGTCCCAGACCGGGCCGCGGGGGTATTAACCCTCGGCACTCACTGGTCCCAGACCGGGCCGCGGGGGTATTAACCCCCGGCACTCACTGGTCCCAGACCGGGCCGCGGGGGTATTAACCCCCGGCACTCACTGGTCCCAGACCGGGCCGCGGGGGTATTAACCCCCGGCACTCACTGGTCCCAGACCGGGCCGCGGGGGTATTAACCCCCGGCACTCACTGGTCCCAGACCGAGCCGCGGGGGTATTATCCCCCGGCAATCACTGGTCCCAGACCGGGCCGCGGGGGTATTAACCCCCGGAACTCACTGGTCACAGACCGGGCCGCGGGGGTATTAACCCCCGGCACTCACTGGTCACAGACCGGGCCGCGGGGGTATTAACCCCCGGCACTCACTGGTCCCAGACCGGCACTCACTGGTCCCAGACCGGCACTCACTGGTCCCAGACCGGCACTCACTGGTCCCAGACCGGCACTCACTGGTCCCAGACCGGCACTCACTGGTCCCAGACCGGCACTCACTGGTCCCAGACCGGCACTCACTGGTCCCAGACCGGCACTCACTGGTCCCAGACCGGCACTCACAGGTCCCAGACCGGCACTCACTGGTCCCAGACCGGCACTCACTGGTCCCAGACCGGCACTCACTGGTCCCAGACCGGCACTCACTGGTCCCAGACCGGCACTCACTGGTCCCAGACCGGCACTCACTGGTCCCAGACCGGCACTCACAGGTCCCAGACCGGCACTCACTGGTCCCAGACCGGCACTCACTGGTCCCAGACCGGCACTCACTGGTCCCAGACCGGCACTCACTGGTCCCAGACCGGCACTCACAGGTCCCAGACCGGAACTCACTGGTCCCAGACCGGCACTCACTGGTCCCAGACCGGCACTCACTGGTCCCAGACCGGCACTCACTGGTCCCAGACCGGCACTCACAGGTCCCAGACCGGCACTCACTGGTCCCAGACCGGCACTCACTGGTCCCAGACCGGCACTCACTGGTCCCAGACCGGCACTCACAGGTCCCAGACCGGCACTCACTGGTCCCAGACCGGCACTCACTGGTCCCAGACCGGCACTCACTGCTCCCAGACCGGCACTCACTGGTCCCAGATCGGCACTCACTGGTCCCAGACCGGCACTCACTGGTCCCAGACCGGCACTCACTGGTCCCAGACCGGCACTCACTGGTCCCAGACCGGCACTCACTGGTCCCAGACCGGCACTCACTGGTCCCAGACCGGCACTCACTGGTCCCAGACCGGCACTCACTGGTCCCAGACCGGCACTCACTGGTCCCAGACCGGCACTCACAGGTCCCAGACCGGCACTCACTGGTCCCAGACCGGCACTCACTGGTCCCAGACCTTCACTCACTGGTCCCAGACCGGCACTCAATGGTCCCAGACCGGCACTCACTGGTCCCAGACCGGCACTCACTGGTCCCAGACCGGCACTCACTGGTCCCAGACCGGCACTCACAGGTCCCAGACCGGCACTCACTGGTCCCAGACTGGCACTCACTGGTCCCAGACCGGCACTCACTGGTCCCAGACCGGCACTCACTGGTCCCAGACCGGCACTCACTGGTCCCAGACCGGCACTCACTGGTCCCAGACCGGCACTCACTGGTCCCAGACCGGCACTCACTGGTCCCAGACCGGCACTCACTGGTCCCAGACCGGCACTCACTGGTCCCAGACCGGCACTCACTGGTCCCAGACCGGCACTCACTGGTCCCAGACCGGCACTCACTGGTCCCAGACCGGCACTCACTGGTCCCAGACCAGCACTCACTGGTCCCAGACCGGCACTCACTGGTCCCAGACCGGCACTCACTGGTCCCAGACCGGCACTCACTAATAATAAGACGTTTGAAAAAAATAATATTTTTTTATAAATATTATAACTTATTCTCCGGTATTCTCCCGGCCCGGGCCATTACCAAGTGGTGGCCCGAGCCATTACCAAGTGGTGGCCCGGGCCATTACCAAGTGGTGGCCCGGGCCATTACCAAGTGGTGGCCCGGGCCATTACCAAGTGGCGGCCCGGGCCATTACCAAGTGGTGGCCCGGGCCATTACCAAGTGGTGGCCCGGGCCATTACCAAGTGGTGGCCCGGGCCATTACCAAGTGGTGGCCCGGGCCATTACCAAGTGGTGACCCGGGCCATTACCAAGTGGCGGCCCAGGCCATTACCAAGTGGCAGCCCGGGCCATTACCAAGTGGTGGCCCGGGCCATTACCAAGTGGTGGCCCGGTCCATTACCATGTGGTGGCCCGGGCCATTACCAAGTGGTGGCCCGGGCCATTACCAAGTGGTGGCCCCGGCCATTACCAAGTGGTGGCCCGGGCCATTACCAAGTGGTGGCCCGGGCCATTACCAAGTGGTGGCCTGGGCCATTACCAAGTGGTGGCCCGGGCCATTACCAAGTGGTGGCCCGGGCTCCTGACACACGGTCAATAAGGTCGTCAATGCGAGGTAGAGGATAACCATCAGGCAAGGTGACAGAGTTCACTTTCCTGTAATCAGTGCACATCCTGAAACTACCGTCAGGTTTAGGCACTAAAATACAGGGAGATGCCCATGGACTTTTACTGCACTCAATAAGTCCGTGAGATAACAGAAAATCAACCTCTTCTCTCAATGATTTATGCTTTGTTGGACTCATCCTATATGGTGATTGCTTAATGGGTGATGCTCCCTGTACATCAACGTCATGTACACCCAGAGTACAACGTTTAGGAACATCACCGAACAATTCAGGGAAATTCAAAATCATGTTTTTAATATCACCAGCTTTATCAATCCCAAGGTTACTAAGAAAATCGTCTAGTGACTGTAGAGTCACAGAATTTTCTAAACGCACCTCTATACCTCTAGAGATGTCAGGTAGACTGAAGTTTTCTTCCTCTGTCCTAGGAAGAATAGAAGTAGTAGGTAGTGGACTAGCGTAGTATGCCTTAAGCTGGTTAACATGGTACACATGATTAGATTTCTTTTTCCCAGGCGTACGTACCAAATAATTTACGTTGCTAAGCTTTTTCACTACTTCCAGGGGACCATCATACCTGGCTTGTAGAGCATGACCTGGTACTAATTTCCGAGCCATCACCTTATCTCCTGCTTTAAAAGAGCGAGAGACAGCACGCTTGTCATAATGTTGCTTCATTCTAGCTTGGGCTGAAACTAGGTTTTTCGAAGCTAGCTCTCTAGTGGCTGTCAAATGTTGCTGCATTAATGAAGGTGAAGTACTCAATGATGGATTTGATTTTCCTGTCCACACGTCTTTTAACACTGCGAGAGGACCACGCACTTGGTGTCCGAATATTAGTTCAAACGGACTAAATCCGAGACTTTCTTGCTCACTTTCTCTCATAGCGAACAGAAGAAAAGGTATACCCTCATCCCAGTCTCTAGAAAAATGTTCACAATAAGCTCTCATCATGGACTTCACTGTCTGATGAAATCTCTCTAGAGCACCTTGTGACTGTGGATGATAACTGGTTGAAAGTACAGACTTTATTCCTAGGTGGGATAATGCTTCTCGAAAGATCTTAGAAGTGAAGTTAGATCCCTGATCTGATTGTATCTCTCGTGGCAATCCAACCTGGGAGAAAAATTTCATCAGCGCTCTCACAATAGCACGAGCATTAATTTTTCTCATAGAAATAGCTTCGGGATAGCGTGTTGCAGCGTCCATAATAGTAAATAAGTATTGGTTTCCTAGTTTGGTTCTAGGCAAAGGACCAACACAATCAATAATAAGACGTGAGAATGGTTCACCATGCACGGTGATAGGAATGAGAGGTGCAGGTAGAGGTGTGTGCGCTGGCTTGCCTGTCACTTGACACACGTGGCAACGTCGCACATGATCAGCTACTGTTTCCTTCATCTTTGGCCAAGTAAAATGTTTTGCCAGTTTACCGAGTGTCTTCATGACACCCAAATGTTCTCCTATGGGACTATTGTGAGCAAAATCAATGGCTTGTTCACGAAATGTAACTGGTAACACAACTAGATTTTTGACTGTGGTAGAAACACTATCAGCTGACAACTTACATGTATTTTTCTCCATCAGTACACCTTTACTATAATAGTAACAATTATCGAGATCCTTTGCTTCACTCTCAGTAACTGCTATATCTCTCAGTCTTTCCAGTGACTGATCAACAAACTGATCCTTGATTAAATCATCATGAGTTAGAAATTTAACGTCAGTTGTGTCTTGACTAGGTTGATGATCGGGGGGAGTCAGTGTTAATGATCCTGGGCGCAGAGCGTCACTAAACAACATATTCAAGCCCAAATCATTGTCATCCACTAACTCAACAGGAGACAAGGATGGTTGTTGAATCTTTGACATAGCTCTAGTAATTGCGCTGAGAGGAAATAAAATAGGTTTCTCTCTACAAGCTTCAATGGCATAATTATCATCAGTGTTATTATCAATCACAAGTGGTTCTTTACATATACCAGCATGAAGGATGTCGTTCCCAATCAACAAGTCCACTGACCTGATAGGAAATACACCACTGGATATACCCACTGAAATATAACCAGTATAATAGCTTGTTTCAATATAAACTTTGTGCAGAGGCACTTTTATAACAGCCCCTCCATAGGCTTCTAACAATACATCTATCTTGCAATAGGTATCGTCAGTAATGGGCAGTACATCTTCTCTTAATAACGTGAGATAACTGCCAGTGTCTCTGAAAGAAATTATCTCAGTTAGATGTGATTCGTCAAATCCTATTCTGTCTCTCGAAAAGTAAGGACTCATAGCTGAACGAATCTTTTCGTCAGATACACTTTCTGACGCTAGTCATCTATCCTGAGTAACATTATCTAAAAGAGTAGGTTCAGAGGTATTGCTAGGATTTTGGTGCCTTTGTTGCTCGGAAGAGGATACGACTTGTGTGGGGGCGCCAGCCGCACGACTACTTCTCGTATCTCTTTCTAATTTATAGCAATACTCTCTAGTATGTCCTTTTCTGTTACAATAGGTACATTTAACTTTCTTCTTCTCGATATCAGATTTCTGTCTAGCCACAGAGACAGATTCAGGATTGTGAGTTTTCCTGGTAAAGGTACGAGAAGTTACAGTAGCAGGTACATCAGGCCGGCAATGAGCAGCTGATTTAGGTTGCCAACTTCTAGGACAATTTTTAGTTACCTTGTTTCTGTGTGTTTTAGTACGTACAAGTTTGTGAGAAATCTCGTAATTGTCTGCTAATGCTGCAGTTTCCAGAATATCGGAGGTAGTATGATCGATCAGATATTCTTGTATGTCAGCAGACATACAGTTGTTAAATTCTTCGTGTAGTAACAACTGAACTAGACTGTCGTAGCTGTTACACTTAGCAGCTCTAGTCCATCTCTCAAATGCAACTTTTTTCTCACGAACAAACTCTACACAAGTTTGATCTTGTCGTCGTTGTAACGTACGAAATGCTCTTTGATAACTTACAGGTAACAAGTTATATGTCTCTAGAATAGTTTATTTGACAGCGTCATAACTAATGTACTTAGCAAATGGTAAAGCAGCCGTACAAGTTTGAGCTCTTCCTGTCAAAGCAGTATGAAGCAATGTTGCCCAGTGCTTACGTGGCCAGTTCATAGCACGAGCCTGGTTCTCAAACACATCAAAATAGGTGTCTAAGTCACTTTCAAAAAACTTAGGAACCATGGATGCAGCTTTCTGCACATTAAATGTGTCCTGTGATCTATCAGTCTGTTGTCTTAACAGACGAACATTTTCTCTTTGGAAATCTTCTTCGTTCAATCTCCTCTGTGCCTCTATTTGTGCAGTCTGCAACATAATGAGGCGTTCCAACCTCTCAAACTGTTCCTGAGAGATAGGACCAGTAGGTAATGGAGGAGTAGGGAAATTAACATGGTCTGGACGGTCCTTAGGTCGGACACTTGGTCCAGCCGTCTCTAGAGAGTCTAGATCTGGTCTAGGATAAGTAAATACAGGTGTATCATACACTGTACTAGTATTAGGCTGTGTCATACTAACAGCTATACTCTGTACTATAGTGTCAGTGAAGGAAGGAGCGAGCGAGAACTGATCTACACTAGGCTCAGACACTAGGCTCACTTCTGCTCTAGTTGTTCTTTCTTCATCAAATAGAGTCATACTTCCTAATTGTGACACTAGGCTTTCTGAATCTGAATCATAATCAGACATCTCTGTATGAGCAGGAAACAATATATCTTTAATTAATGCTCTGACAGTTTCTGCGGTGTAATTCCTGTTATATGTCACACCGAGATATTTGGCTACTTGCCAACACGTCTGAAGTTTTAATGTACTTAACTCAGACAAAGTCAGAGTATCAATTAACTGTTTCACTTTGGCATACATCACGAAAATAATTGTACTACGAGAGAGTGATCATGGGAAACAATAATCCTAATAGGAATTTTAGTGTTGGTTGTCTTAGAGTTAGAGCTCATAAACAGTATTTCCATCTCCTTGGATCAAGAGACTCAGTCAGGTACATACATCCACCTGGTATGTTGTACAAGACTAAACTCAAAGTCTTCAGATTAGGAAAGTACTCTAAGTGTTTGATCATAGAAGAACTAGTATGCCAAACTGGACAATTTCTCCAACACCTTGGATCAAGAGCCTCCCGGACAGGCCCCCATTTGTTACAAAAAACGCGATTCTAAAAGCTTAGAGATCTCCAGTGAATACTAGAAAGGACTGCCCTTCTAGCATCCAGCCTGTTACTGGGTTTTCGTAACAAGTAGTCAGTATCCTTGTCCAATTATCCATTAAAATTCAGTATGGTTCAATAGTGCTTTAGGATTACAACTGGTAGGCTACTAACTAGAGAAATTAAAATTTAATAAATTTATTAAGTCTATAAGTTGTCTAAAGGTATATTATCAAAGTAAATTAAATCACAGCAATCAAAATAAAATCAATCTCTCGAGTTCAATATTATTGTGCTGAAAGCACATATCACATTTATAATTCTTAAGTACCGTCAGGTACATTAACATTTAATAAGATATTACAAATATGTACAAGTGTGTGTATGCGTGTAAGTGCTCTTAAGTAGTTAGCTATGTCTCAAGACTCGAATAAGACTTAAACAAGTGACTGACAAAGTCCTCAAATAAACTAACTTCTTGACCGACTGGCAACCCGAACAGTCTGCTTGAACAACAAAGAATGCTAAGCCCAATAGCAATGCAATATCAAGCGACTGCGACACAGAATCAGGAACAAGGAGATAATATAACGACACTAAGTAGGGACCATCTGCAGATCCTCCACAAAAGTTACAAAACTCCCATAATACTGAATCTTTGTTCAGCATAGGTAAAACTGTGACTGTGACAATACACAGGAATCAGTACAAAATTAGGTCAGAAGCTATAGCTAAGGACCTGAGATACTCAGAGTGTCTATGTGACACACAACCTCAGTACACCGTCGAAAATCACTAAGTCTATACAATGTTCTGTGAACAAAGTTCTACAGAACTAACAAGAATAATGAGACAGACAATCTGTCCAACCACCAAGCGAGTCTCCAGCAGACTCAGACAGACAATGTCCAACCAGCAAGCGAGTCTCTAGCAGACTGACTACTTCACGAGAGGTGAGGACACCCCCCCCCTCGATCACGTGATAGCTACGTGGACAACTGCAGCTCAGAAGCCGGCAGTATAACGAGCGACAAGCGATAATTACAGTAGTTTGACAATCAAGCCTAACTGAGCACATTTTATATACATCCTAACAACATAAGCTAAATAACAATATAACAGTCAAATAATAATATAAAGTCATACATTTACGATTTAGCTATTATCGCAAATATAAGCAATATAAAATTATACGAAAAGATAATATACATTATATATACATAATAATCATTGTAACCCATTCAGGGGTTGCAACAGTGTCTGACATTCGAGCTGCATTGGATAATTATGGAACAATAAACACATGGCTACTGCAGGGAGGTGGTCTGACGGCCCATATGCAGGGATACCAGAAGGTACGTTTTCTGTAAAGATGACATTACTACACGCAGTCCCTTCTTACGTGATCTTGCAAGACTTCAAGACTCAGGTATTGGTGTTGTATGCAGGGCAACGCCGCACTTGCTGGTTGTGCCGGCACATATG
>NC_091389.1:2256352-2309437 GCF_038502225.1 Cherax quadricarinatus | reverse complement strand
TGGATCAGCACCTGGCGGGGGCACCTTGTTCACTGTTGCAGTGAGTCACTCTGCCTTGACAATATTGGGCACTTCCAAAATGGGGTCCAGTGGGAGGGGCACAGGGACGTGTAAGAGCACCCCCTTGTACACCTTCTCCGAAGCAACCAGTTCCACCATGCTGGGATGCATCACAACCAGCCCCTTCAATTCCTAGTAAGAATGCTCGTCCTGAGGAATGACCAAAACCTCGTTCCTGAGAGTGAACTCCCAGTGGAACTTGAGGCGGGGTAGACCTTCCATATACCTTAGAAACCCGTAATCCAGAACCTCGAATTTGTTGAAGGCCCTGGTTGCTTGTGCCCGAGCTTCTTCTTCCATGTGGAGTCAGCCAGTCCCTGTCCACTGTGGAGGCCAGCACAACTGGTGTAGGGACCTTGGATGGCTCTATCTTTGCAAGTTTTGGAGCTACAGCCTTTTGGCTTCCTTCCTGAATCCCTATGGTCATCTGGGGGTGCAAATCTTTTTGGGTAGCGGCTGCCGACGGATCTAGTGGCAGATTGGCAGATACAATAGTCTCTACTGCATCCTTGGTGGGGGCTCCTACCTGCCCCACGTCGTCCTTCAACTCGTCCCCGCATTCCAATGAACGTTTAGGCCTCTCTCCTGGGTCTGTCATGGTGACTGTAGGTTTGGGGACAGAGCCAGCAGCAGAGCTGCTGCCTGTGACCTCACAGCCGCCCACACTGGGTGCAGAGCTGTGAGGCTCAGTGCCCCAGTCAGGGCTCGTAGCCACCCACACATGGCTCACTGCCCTGAAACACTGAACACAGTCCAAAGACCACTAGGAACGTCGCCAATCTGTGCGTAAACTAACACAGATATATATTCCAAGTTAGACAGTCCTCGATGAGGCACTGACATTCTTGGGTTATCCTGGGTGGCTAACCCTCCGGGGTTAAAAATCTTATCTTATCTTATCTTAACACAAAACTCTGTCCTAGGATCTTTCCACACCTGTGTTCAGTATACAATCTGGAATGTAGAGCAATTAGTTCTGAGAACTTTATGATGTTAAATTTTTATGTCTATTTATATTCTGGAATTATGTACACTGCTGTTCTGTTTTTAAATAAAATATAAAAAAAAGGTTGTCCAGTTCTCTCACAAGTTGTCCACTAACTACCAGTTCTCTCACAAGTTGAGGTTGTCCACTAACTACCAGTTCTCTCACAAGTTGAGGTTGTCCACTAACTACCAGTTCTCTCACAAGTTGAGGTTGTCCACTAACTACCAGTTCTCTCACAAGTTGAGGTTGTCCACTAACTACCAGTTCTCTCACAAGTTGAGGTTGTCCACTAACTACCAGTTCTCTCACAAGTTGAGGTTGTCCAGGTTAACTACCAGTCCTCACAAGTAACTACCAGTTCTCTCACAAGTTGAGGTTGTCCACTAACTACCAGTTCTCTCACAAGTTGAGGTTGTCCACTAACTACCAGTCTCACTAACTACCAGTTCTCTCACAAGTTGAGGTTGTCCACTAACTACCAGTTCTCTCACAAGTTGAGGTTGTCCACTAACTACCAGTTCTCTCACAAGTTGAGGTTGTCCACTAACTACCAGTTCTCTCACAAGTTGAGGTTGTCCACTAACTACCAGTTCTCTCACAAGTTGAGGTTGTCCACTAACTACCAGTTCTCTCACAAGTTGAGGTTGTCCACTAACTACCAGTTCTCTCACAAGTTGAGGTTGTCCACTAACTACCAGTTCTCTCACAAGTTGAGGTTGTCCACTAACTACCAGTTCTCTCACAAGTTGAGGTTGTCCACTAACTACCAGTTCTCTCACAAGTTGAGGTTGTCCACTAACTACCAGTTCTCTCACAAGTTGAGGTTGTCCACTAACTACCAGTTCTCTCACAAGTTGAGGTTGTCCACTAACTACCAGTTCTCTCACAAGTTGAGGTTGTCCACTAACTACCAGTTCTCTCACAAGTTGAGGTTGTCCACTAACTACCAGTTCTCTCACAAGTTGAGGTTGTCCACTAACTACCAGTTCTCTCACAAGTTGAGGTTGTCCACTAACTACCAGTTCTCTCACAAGTTGAGGTTGTCCACTAACTACCAGTTCTCTCACAAGTTGAGGTTGTCCACTAACTACCAGTTCTCTCACAAGTTCACAACTTTCTCTCCGGGACTAAACTATATTAAGAGATTAAATAATGTTTATAACAATAATGATATTATAAATACTAAACTTGTGGAAAATTACATTTATCTGTATGTAACTCATTACATACATACAAGTAAATGGTAACAAAGATAATTATTATTTATCAATGTTACATAGACAAGTAGGAATTTGGGACACCTAGCCCCTTCGAGGCGGGGTAGATGGCAGACCAGAGGCCTAGCTTCTCCCTACGAGCCCCGTGAGGGCGGGGAATGTGGCTAGGCCTGGGGACACTTGGTCCCAAAGATGCGGAGGTACTTGTACCTCCTCCCATGGGAGACTTAAGTCTCGAGACACTCCCCAGATACGGAGCCAAGGCCGGGTCACCACTACTTGGAAAAGACCCGGGCCGGGAGAATACCGGCGAATAAAAAAAAAAAAAAAAAAAAAAAAGGTCACCACTACTTGGAAAAGACCCGGGCCGGGAGAATACCGGCGAATAGATCGACACCATGCCTAACCCTTCTAGGGTAGCATCGACACCATGCCTAACCCTTCTAGGGTAGCATCGACACCATGCCTAACCCTTCTAGGGTAGGGTAGGTGCCTGAGCCCGAGCCCTTAGCTCATAAGACTGTCATTCCCATTTGCTCCCTTGGGGCGGGGATGGCAGACCAGAGAGGCCTAGCTTGTGGCTAGGCCTGGGGACAGTTGGTCCCAAAGATGAGGAGGTACTTGTGCCTCCTCCCATGGGAGACTTAGGTCTCAGACACTCCCTAAAGAGGGAGCCAAGGCCGGGTCACCACTTGGAAAAGGCCCGGGCCGGGAGAATACCGGCTAATCTTTAACTATTTAACTATTCTAGGGTAGGGTAGGTGCCTGAGCCCGAGCCTTTAGCTCATAAGACTGTCATTCCCATTTGCCACCTTGGGGCGGGGATGGCAGACCAGAGAGGCCTAGCTTGTGGCTAGGCCTGGGGACAGTTGGTCCCAAAGATGAGGAGGTGCTTGTGCTTCCTCCCATGAGAGACTTAGGTCTCAGACACTCCCTAAAGAGGGAGCCAAGGCCGGGCCACCACTTGGAAAAAGCCCAGGCCGGGAGAATACTGGCTAATATTTAATAATAATAATACCGGCGAATAAAAAAAAAAAAATAAAAAGGTTGGTGACATCGACACCATGCCTAACCCTTCTAGGGCAGGGTAGGTGCCTGAGCCCGAGCCTTTAGCTCACAAGACTGTCATTCCCATTAGCCCCCTTGGGGCGGGGATGGCAGATCAGAGAGGCCTAGCTTGTTGCTAGGCCTGGGAACAGTTGGTCCCAATGATGAGGAGGTACTTGTGCCTCCTCCCGTGGGAGACTTAGGTCTCAGACACTCCCTAAAGAGGGAGTCAAGGCCGGGCCACCACTTGGAAAAGGCCCGGGCCGGGAGAATACCGGCTAATATATTTAATAATAATAAATCATAACCCTCTCGGGTATCCAAAATATTCCCTATAACATCAAAATTCATTACGTTAAAATATGATTTTAAACATTTTTATAAAGGAATGTAGAAAATAATTTTTTAAAATTCCAAATTTTTATAGTAATATTCAAAAGATTTTCAATGAATTTTAGGGATTTACAAAAATTTCACTTATATTTAAACGTACAATATTTGTGTAATAGGAAATAATTGTGTTGATAACAGAATATGTTTATTATAAGTTATGAGGTGGGACAAGGAATGTGGACACACTGGTGGACTACTGAAAACTGTAATTATTATAAGTTACGAGGTGGGACAAGGAATGTGGACACACTGGTTGTGGAAAATTTTTAATTTTCCGAAACTATAGCGCCTAATAGGAGTTTTATGTGCCGATATGAGTCAAAAATGTATTTGAAAATAGAGTAGAACCAAGAGTTCCTTTTACGCATGCGCGGATGTGCGGGGGGAGGGCGGGTTTGTTTTGAAGGTGCAGAGGAAGCTGGGAAAGCATGGAACCACGAAATTGGCATTCACGGCGGCCTAAGGATTAATATAGGCCTCATTTCGTAATAGGAAGTGTCGTAACTGTTCCTAGTGGAGAGTGAGGGAACGTGATTTACGGGACCTCGGTAATAGAGTGGTAATGAGTGAATAAGTGTAGGACCGATGGTGACTAGCGCGTCGTCATGGACTGTGTCCCGGGGAAAATTACCCTTGGTTTAATCATCACTCATCGGTCTCAGATCTTAATGGAGTGATCTCTGATGTGTATAATAATTATGAGCCATTAGATCGTCTTGTGAATTGTAATGTAATTAATGATAATAACGCTAAGTTAAGAGAATGCGTGAAGTGAAATAAGTCGTTTTGCTCCGAGTGAACACGTTAGACCTCGTTGTTCCCGAGACGAGGAAAGTGAAGCTGCTTGAGTCACGACCTTTAAAGCGGGACAAACCAACGGATACCTCGTCCTGCTGGAATGAGGACCGTGTCGGTGTAGCAGGACATCGAAATGAGATGGTGAATGGAGGAAATAAGGAGTATCAATCACCCACAGTTAAGTAACCCTTCTAGTTATAACAGACTTATGCTGGCCAGTGGTGTTATGTTGTAATTAGATAGGTTAGGAGTGATCCAGCTACATCAAGTGACCACCAGAGAACATCTGGTAAGTGGTGGGATTATGTACAAATGTTTTCCTTGATGGATGTATCCAGGTGTATCCTACCCCCCCCTTCATTCAGCTAAACTAATATAATCTATACAGTCCACAATTAATTAGTAGCACCGTACTTGTGGGTGCTATCCAATCCATACTGGTCTCGGATATATATGGATAAGATTGTGAGGTCGAGGGGACCACTTGCCGCGACCAGGGGTGGTTAAGTTTTCTCACATGTCTACACGGGGTGACTACGGTAAACAATATGATTGTCTCCCAACGAGATTACTGGTATGTATATAATGTTGAGGTACATACAAGTAAACACCCTAGAAAATTTTCCATATCTGCCCGTTGGTCCTTCGTGAACCCGATGCAATCAGTGAAAAAATTAATTGAATTAATTACTTAATAATTAAGTGACTGATTGAAGGAAGTGGGTGTAGGGTGCACGAGTTTAATCGATCGTGTGATGGATGATAATTAGCCCAATAAATTGCTAGCACATGGGTGGCTAGGATTTATACAAGAGTAAAGTGCAAGAATTACTCTTATAAGGCGTCTACTTAAGTAGTATAATGGGTGATTATTAATTCCCTAGCCATGGCTGGGTCTGAGGAAGTTAGTGCGGCTGGCAAGTCCATGGATGCCAAAGCAAAGAAAGCGTCACTACAAGCTCGGAAGGGTCATGTTACTAAATCATACAAGAAGTGTATGGAGTTAATGAGACAAGACACGGTAAACCCTGATGAATTAAAGCTACACCTAGATGCCTTAGGAAATAGACATGAGTCATATAGATTGTGGTTTAAAGACTATGAAAAAGAGCTGCTAGAGAATTGTGCAGATGATGCTGAAAGGGAGCGGCTGCTGGATCAACATTATGAAGTGGAGGACAACATTGTGTCCTGCAAAACTAAGGCTTTGGAGAAGGTAAAGGGTGTAAACAATGTTGTTGGTCAACCTAGTAAGGAAAGTCAGAGGCGTCTACCAAAACTCCCAGAATTATGTATGCCTGTGTTTAATCCGGGAGAACACTGGGAGGAGTTTTGGTCTATCTTTAAAGCAGTCGTACATGATAGGAGTGATCTTGCAAGTGTTACCAAATTATGCTATTTAAAGGGACAAGTAAGGGGAGATGCGCATGTTCTCATACAAGCATTCCCAAATGTAGATGACTCCTATAGTGAGGCAGTTGACTTGTTGGAGGTCACTTACGGTAACTTGGAGCAAAGTAGACTGGACCTAGTAGCTAATTTGGCTAGTTTGAAGACTCCAGATCACAACCGCAACAGCTTACAGCAATTTAGGATCAAACTAGAAAGCACTCTTAAGACCTTGAGTAATAAATATGATCTGGAGGGAGCAGAGTGGTTGTTGAGTGCCTTGATTCAGAATAAATTGAACCACAAGACCATAGAGTGGTTATCTAACAGATATCACAAGGGTTACTTCAGGTTGGAAGAAATAAGAGTGGGACTGCAAGAGCTACTTGTCCAACTGCAGACCAGCCAACCCATTACCTCTAGGAATACCACGTCTACAGACCCCAGTGCACCTGCCAAGTTCCACAAAGGAAAACCTTATCCTAATATCAATAATCCTAAGCCACCTACTACACGGGGTTACGTAGGCACGTATCAAGTGACAGGTGCCAGTTATAGTGGTTCTCCACCTCCAAGCAAGAGGAGGAAGTACCACAATAAGGGTAGCCCATTTGATAAGAGGTCAGGCAAAGAAAGGAGAGATTGTATCTTCTGCAACGGTACTCATTTCTCTAAGAACTGTAATGCCTATAATTCATGGGATGTTAAAGTGGAAAGATTGGAAGAGCTTGCTAGATGTATCAGGTGTCTAGGAAATCATAATGTAAGGGATTGCCGTGCTAACTTGCACTATTGTTATCAGTGTAACAAGGGAAGACACCACATAGCTATGTGTAAGGGCAGATCTAATCGTAATGATGGTAACAATAGTACTGATAGTGATAATAACCCGGACACAACAGTAGCCCACGTAAAGATTGCAGCTAACGTCGGTAATGATGGCCTAGCTGAGGTAGCTTTGCCTGTGTTGGATGTGGTGATTAATGATAAACGGCGTAAATCCAAAACTGTAACAGCATTACTGGATCAGGGATCACAACGTACCTTCATAAAACGTAACTGCCTTATTGGGATGAAGGTACAAATGGGAGATCCTGCTATACTCAACCTATCTGGCTTTCTCTCGAATAAGAAGGCCCAGTCATACGACACTGTTTATGTAACTGTCCGGCTGGGCAATGAGAGAAAACGTATTAATGCCGTAATTGTGGATAGGCTCCCAGAGAAAATATCTACAATAGGGCTTGGTGACGCTACTGAAAGGCTTTCGAGTAAGGTAAATTTGGCACCTTCTGGTATAAATAATGATTCTGTGGGGCCAATAGATATTTTGATAGGTAGTGACCATTATGCCACCTTTGTAAAGGGTATGACAAAGAAATGCGGAGTCACCCTTCTAAGGACCGCAGGAGGTCACGTGATGTATGGCAGGCTTCCTCGTACTGATAATGAATGACTGGAGGAAGCCATAAATACAGTTACGGTGTGTCTTACTCATGAAGTATCACCCCAGTATAAATATACTTCAATAGAGGATGAAGTTGAACCTGTGCACAAATTATGGGAATTGGACAGCATAGGGATCAATGTAAATGAAGAAAGTCCAGATGATTCCTTTACTCAAGAACAATACCAGAAGGATGTTAAATTTGAATCTGGACAATACTGGGTGAGACTTCCGTGGAAGCTGAACCATCCAGACCTACCAACTAATTACCGGATGGCGTATGGACAATTAAAGGCTCAGCTCCACGAATTGAGCAAGACACCAGAACTGTTGACTGCTTACGATGATATAATTAATGAGCAGTTAAATAATAAATTCATAGAGGAGGTACCTCCCGAGCAAACCCAGATTCATGGTCACTATTTGCCACACCACGGAGTGAAGAAGTATTCTAAGACCACTCCTCTGAGGATTGTGTTTAATTGTAGTGCCAGGAGTAATAAAAGTGTACCTAGTTTGAATGACTGTTTGATGACAGGTCCGTCGTTGACGGAAAAACTGGGAGACATACTATTAAACTTCAGGGTTAAGAATTATGCCTTTACGGCAGACATAAGTAAAGCTTTCCTGAGAGTGGGTCTGCAGGAGGCTGACCGGGATTGCACTAGGTTCTTATGGCCCGAGAATCCTAGTGACCCACTTAGTCCCCTGAAGACTTTTCGCTTCAGGAGTGTATTGTTTGGTGCTACCTCCAGTCCGTTCCTACTCCAGGCAACGATAAATGCACACCTTAAGCGTACGGGTGGTCCACTGAGTGGAGTAATGGGTAAACAATTTTATGTGGACAATTTCCTGGGGGTGACGTCTACTGAAGAGGAACTAATGAGCATATACGCAGGGGCTAATGAAATAATGCAAGGTGCAAATATGCCCCTGAGGGAATGGAACAGTAATTCGTCCAGTTTAAGAGTTCAAATAAATAAAGACAACCCTGGAGTTGAAGTGTCCAAATATAGTAATGTGCTGGGACTGACTTGGGACACAGAGGGAGACTTGTTATCGTTAAAGTCTAATGACTACAGCATGCCCAATAAATTAACCAAGAGAGTCTTGCTTGCAGAAGTTTCAAAATGCTTCGATCCACTAGGCTTAGTGTCCCCACTTACCATAAGAGGAAAATTGTTGATACAAGAAGCATGGAAGCTTAAGTGTGCTTGGGATGAAACCCTACCTGAGGAATTTGTTGAAAGGTGGGAAGAACTAATAGGGGAATATGTAAAATTACCAATGTTGAAGTTCCCCCGTAATGTGGCCAGTCAAGATGGAGAAAATGTACTCCACATTTTTTGCGATGCTTCGAAATTAGCATATGGAGCAGTCGCTTACCTTCAATGTAATAGTGCCATTTCTCTTGTTATGTCGAAGGCTAAGGTGGCTCCCATCAAATCACGCACCTTACCTCAGTTGGAATTAACGGCCATTTATGTAGGTGTCAAATTAGCCAATTATATAAGAAATAAATTGCGAGAGATAAATATCAGCGACACCGTAATTTGGTCTGATAACGAGGTATCCTTACAATGGATTCGTAATGGTAACAGTAAGATTGTGTATGTACAAAACAGAGTCGCTGAAATCAATCAAATGCAGGAGAAATATAACAGTTTGGGTCAGCATATGTTAACCTTTAATCACATTCCTGGTGACGAGAATCCAGCTGACTTCTTGTCTCGAGGCTTGACTTATGAAAAATTTGTGAGTGCTTTATCGTGGTTTAAAGGGCCAAGTTGGCTGGTGGACAAAATTAACTGGCCGGTGCAAAAGGCACATATTGCTCCTGTCGAAATTACGGTGAGCACCGCTCCGGTCAGTAGTCCCTCCTTAGCCATTGATATGAATAGGTATTCTTCCTTACCTAAGCTGATTAGTGTGACAAGGTTAGTGTTTAAATTTATAAGTAAGATGAATATCTCACATAATTTTCCCCATCCCCTGAAATACTGGCTACAGAGGGTACAAGAAGAAACCTACAGGGATGAGATTAAATTCATGATGGACGGAAAAATTGTGAAAGGCTCAATAATAGAAAAGCTGGGGCTGTATTTAGAGGATGATGTAATTAGGTGCAGAGGCAGGTTACAAAATGCTGAATTGGGGGAATATGCTAAGCACCCTATCTTGCTGCCCAAAACTCATCACCTGACAACCTTGATTGTCTTTAATGCCCATAATAACGTGATGCACGGTGGGGTACAGGATACCTTAAACTGTATTCGGGAAACCTTCTGGATTCCACAAGGACGGCAAAGTGTAAAAAGGGTTATCAAGTCGTGTGTAATATGTCGCCGGGTGGATGCCAGAACCTACATGTACCCAGGTCCTCCACCATTGTCCAATGAACGCGTGCAGTTGGTAAAACCATTTGATGTGACCGGAGTGGACTATAGTGGGCCAATCATTTTAACAGGTACTTCAGATGGTGTCCCCTTGAAGGTGTATGTATGTCTATTTACTTGTACAGCTACTAGGGCTGTTCATCTAGAAGTGGCTCAGGACTTGTCTGCAGAACAGTTCATACAGCTGTTCCGGAAATTTGCAGCTAGACGATCCTGTCCAAGATTGATGATCTCAGATAATGCCACCAATTTTGTAGCGGGTGCTCAACACTTGATGAAATTAAATAAGAGTGATGATGTACAGTCTTTGTTGACCCAGCGAGGGTGTGTCTGGAAATTTATTACTCCCAGAGCCCCTTGGCAGGGAGGACTGTACGAAAGAATGATAGGTACAGTGAAAAGATGTCTTCGTAAGGTGCTACACAGGAAGAGAATTGATTTGGAGGAATTCCGGGCAGTGTTGGTGGAGGCAGAGAATCGGGTGAACAATCGCCCTCTGTCATACATGAGCGACACTCCTGACGCGGAGATACTGACTCCCTCTCACCTAATATGTGGACAAAGGTTAGAAGCTGCACCTATCTATAGAGATAATCCCGAGGGAAGTGATGAGGATTACAATAACGTGACTGTGTTGAGTGACAAGTTCAAGATGTTAAATAAGGTAATTATTCATTGGTCTAATGTGTGGCATAAAGAATATCTTCTTACACTACGTGAACACTTTTATGGTGCGCCAGAGGCAGTAAACCGACAGAACATTCAACCAGGTGACATTGTGTTAATTGATACTGAACAACATCGAACATTGTGGCCTCTGGGCAAGGTAGTTACATTATACCCAGATGCACAAGGTGTTGTCAGAAACGTCAAAGTGTTGTGTCGTGGTCAGGAAAGTTTGCGTACCATTAATAAATTAATTCCCTTAGAATTAAATGGTGTTCAATCCAGTGTAGACGGAAACCTAAGGGAAAGTGACACGAGTGATATTGAAGACACTGACCGGGTAATGCAAGAAGAAACTGTAGTAAGACCCACTAGGAAAACAGCAGCGCAATCTAGAGAGGGCTGGAATTGTCTCCTGTAGGAAGACGCAATTTAAGTCGTCTAACAACGACTTCCGCCCAGCCGCAGTGTGGAAATTATTTAATTTCCGAAGCTATAGTGTCTAATAAGTGTTTAATGTGCTGATTTGGGTCAAAATGTATTTGCATTTTTAATGAAATCAGCTGGGTTCCCACTGCGCCTGCGCAGATGTGCAGGGGGGTGGGGGGTCGAGCTGGGGAGAGAGAGGCGGATTGTTTTGAATGTGGTGAGGAGGCTGAGGAAACCGGGAAGGAGGAAACTGGCGTTCACGGGGGCCTAAGGATCGATATAGGCCTCAATTCATAATAGGAAGTGTCGTGACTGTCCCTAGTGAAGAGTGAGGGAACGTGATTTATGGGACCACAGTAAAGGGGTGGTAAAATTAGTGAATAATGTTCGACCGGGTGGCAGGTGCACGGCAAGGGTGTGTGTCCAGGGGACATACCCGTGTGTTAATCCTCGCTCATCGGCCTCAGATCTTAATGGAGTGACCTCTAATTTGTATAATAGTTATGAGACGTTAAATCGTCTTGTGAATGGTAATGTAATCAGTGATAATAATATTGAGTTAAGAGAATGCGGGATGTGAAATAGAGCGCCCTGCTCCGAGTGAACGTGTGACTCTCGTACCGGGGATAATGGAGATTTATGGAATCACGACTTCTAAACCGGGACAAACCGACGGATACCTCGTCCTGCCGGAATGAGAACCGTGTCGGTGTAGCAGGACTTCGAAATGAGATGGTGAATGGAGGAAATAAGGAGTATCAATCACCCACAGTTAAGTAACCCTTCTAGTTATAACAGACTCATGCTGGCCAGTTATGTTATGTTGTAATTGGATAGGTTATGAGTGATCCAGCCACATCAAGTGACCACCAGAGAACAGCTGGTAAGTGGTGGGATTATGTACAAATGTTTTTCCTTGATGGATGTATCCATGTGTATCCTACCCCCCCCCCCTTCATTCAGCTAAACTAATATAATATATACAGTCCACAATTAATTAGTAGCACCATACTTGTGGGTGCTATCCAATCCATACTGGTCTCGGATAGATATGGATAAGATTGTGAGGTCGAAGGGGCCACCTTTAGTGACCAGAGGTGGTTAAGTTTTCTCACATGTCTACACGGGGTGACTACGGTAAACAATATGGTTGTCTCCCAATGAGATTACTTGTATGTATATAATGTTGAGGTATATACAGATAAGCACCCTAGAAAATTTTCCATACGTTAAATCGTCTTGTGAATGGTAATGTAATCAGTGATAATAACATTAAGTTAAGAGAATGCGGGAAGTGAAATAAATCGTCCTGCTCCGAGTGAACGCGTGGTTTCTCGTCCCGAGGATAGTGAAATTTTATGGAATCACGACTTCTAAACCGAGACAAACCAACGGATACCTCGTCCTGCTGGAATAAGAACTGTGTCGGTGTAGCAGGACATCGAAAAGGGATGGCGAATGGAGGAAATAAGGAGCATCAATCACCCGCAGTTAAGTAACCGTTCTAGTTATAGCAGACTGATACTGGCCAGTTAGGTATGTTGTAATTGGATAGGTTTTTTTTTTTTAGGTTATGGGTGATCCAGCCACATCAAGTGACCACCAGAGAATATCTGGTAAGTGGTGGGATTATGTACAAGTGTTTTTTCCTTGATGGGTATATCCATGTGTAACCTACCCCCCCCCTTCATTCAGTTAAACTATATAATCTATACAGTCCACAATTAATTAGTAGCGCCGTACTTGAGGGTGCTACCCAATTTATACTGGTCTCAGATAGATATGGATAAGATTGTGAGGGTCGAGGGGCCACCTGCAGTGACCAGAGGTGGTTAAGTTTTCTCACATGTCTACATGCGTGACTACGGTAAACAATATCGTTGTTGTCTCCCAAGGAGATTACTCATATGCATGTAATGTTGAGGTACGTACAAGTAATCACTCCTATAAAATTTTCCATACTGTGTACCTTGTGTGTAGTGAGAGGAGGCATGTATCAACTTCTTGTTTAATGTCACTTTGTTTTATGTAAAAATTTATATACGTTTGGTTTTGTTACATTTTAAGTGTATATTAATTTAGGTCACAACCCTGGTACTGTTTTTGTTGATGCTAGTTTTTCATGTATGGTTACAGTTACATATACAGAGTTTATACATGCAAGTTTTGTAGCTTTTTTTGTTACGTATATTCAGGTGTGGGTAGTAAATCGTTTAGTTACAAGGATGGTGTATTTCTTATTATAGCTTCATGTTTAGTGATTTCAGTCAATCATGTATGATTACATGTATATTGTATACCTGTGCTCTAAATAAAACACAAAATTAGGGGATGAATAGCTATGGAATGTTTAGGTACATAAAATGCTAATTGTGGAAAATTTTTGATTTTCCGAAACTATAGTGCCTAATAGGTGTTTAATGTGTCTATATGGGTCAAAAATGTATTTGAAAATAGAGTAGAACCAAGAGTTCCCTTTGCGCATGCGCGGATGTGCGGGGGAGAGGTGGCGGGTTTGTTTTGAATGTGGTGAGGAGGCTGGAAAGCATGGAACCACGAAATTGGCATTCACGGCGGCCTAAAGATTAATATAGGCCTCATTTCATAATAGGAAGTGTCGTAACTGTTCCTGGTGGAGAGTGAGGGAACGTGATTTACGGGACCACGGTAATAAAGTGGAAAAATGAGGGAATAAGGGTAGGACCGGGTGACTGGCGCGTCACTATGGACTGTGTCCTGGGAAAAATTACCCTTGGTTTGATCATCACTCATCGGTCTCAGATCTTAATGGAGTGATCTCTAATGTGTATAATAATTATGAGAGGTTAAATCGTCTTGTGAATAGTAATGTAATTAGTGATAATAACATCAAGTTAAGAGAATGCGTGAAGTGAAATAAGTCGTTTTGCTCCGAGTGAACACGTTAGACCTGGTTGTTCCCGAGACGAGGAAAGTGAAGCTCCTTGAGTCACGACCTTTAAAGCGGGACAAACCAACGGATACCTCGTCCTGCTGGAATAAGAACCGTGTCAGTGTAGCAGGACTTCGAAATGAGATGGTGAATGGAGGAAATACGGAGTATCAATCACCCACAGTTAAGTAACCCTTCTAGTTATAACAGACTCATGCTGGCCAGTTGGGTTGTGTTGTAATTGGATAGGTTATGAGTGATCCAGCTACTTCAAGTGACCACCAGAGAACATCTGGTAAGTGGTGGGATTATGTACAAATGTTTTTCCTTGATGGATGTATCCATGTGTATCCTACCCCCCCCCCCCTTCATTCAGCTAAACTAATATAATATATACAGTCCACAATTAATTAGTAGCACCGTACTTGTGGGTGTTATCCAATCCATACTGGTCTCGGATAGATATGGATAAGATTGTGAGGTCGAAGGGACCACCTGTAGTGACCAGAGGTGGTTAAGTTTTCTCACATGTCTACACGGGGTGACTACGGTAAACCATATGGTTGTCTCCCAATGAGATTACTTGTATGTATATAATGTTGAGGTACATACAGATAAGCATCCTAGAAAATTTTCCATATCTGCCCGCTGGTCCTTCGTGAACCGGATGCAATCAGTGAAAAAAAATTAATTGAATTAATTACTTAATAATTAAGTGACTGATTGAAGGAAGTGGATGTAGGGTGCACAAGTTTAATCGATCGTGTGATGGATGATAATTAGCCCAATTAATTGCTAGCACATGGGTGGCTAGGATTTATACAAGAGTAAAGTGCAAGAATTACTCTTATAAGGCGCCTACTTAAGTTGTATAATCAGTGATTAATAATTCTCTAACCATGACTGGATCTAATGGAGTTAATGTGGCTGACAAGTCCGTGAATTTTAGAGTAATGAAAGCATCATTACAGGCTATTAAAAGCCATGTGACGAAGGCATTTGATTTAGTGAATCAAAGAACCGTGAACCCTAATGAATTAAAGTTATATTTAGATGCTTTAGAGAGTAGATTTGATTGGTACAAATTGTGGTTTAAAGACTGTGAAAGAGATCTGCTAGAGAATTGTGCAGATGGAATGGAAATGAATGTTTTAATTAATCAACATTACGAATTGGAAGAAAAACTGCCTTGTAAAAGTAAGGCTTTGAATAAATTAAAGGGTGTAAGCCAGGCAGTTGGTCAACCTATTAATGCAAAGGGTGGGTTTGCCAAAACCTCCATAGTACGGTCTGGAGGAAATCAGACTAGGTCGGCAGGAATTAATTGTTCAATTGCAGACCAGTCAGCCAAACAGTTCTAAGGATATAACACATAATGACTCTGAAGTATCTGTCAAGTCGCAAAAGGGAAAAATAATCCCAGTGGTAATAATCATAGTTAAGAGTTAAATAGGCACATATCAAGTGACAGGAATCAGTAATAGTGGTTCCTCACATCAAGGTAAGAGGAATAAGTACCTCAGTAAAGGTAACCCAGTTAATAAGAGGTCAGGCAAGGAAAAGAGAGACTGCCTCTTCTGCCAGGGTACTCATTTCACTAAAAATTGTAATGCCTGTAATTCATGGGATATTAAAGTGGAAAGAATGAAAGAACTTGACAGATTTATCAGATGTCTAGACAATCATAATGTAAAGGATTGTCATACCAAATTGAACAGTTGCTATCAATGCAACAAGGGAAAGCACCATACAGTTATGTGCAGGGTTGTATGTGATTCTTATAATAATGGTGACAATAATGATAATGTTAATAACCCTGACACTACAGTGACTGATGTAAAGGTTGCAGCTAATGGCAATAATGATGGCCTAGCTGAGGTAGCCTTGCCGGCGTTGGATGTAAAAATTCAGGATAAAGGGCATAAATCCAAAACCATGCAGCGTCACTCTCCTCAACACTGGTAAGGGCCATGTAATATATGGCAAACTACCGCCTAGTAATAATGACTAGAGGAAGTAGTGAATACAGTCATGGTGTCTTACTCATAAAAGGTCAACCCAGTACAAGTATTCTTCTATCGAGAATGATGTTGAACCAGTCTAATTTGTGGGAGCTGGACAGCATAGGGATTAATATAAATGAGGAAAGTCCAAATGATTCCTTTACTCAGGAACAATACCTGAAGGATGTTAAATGTGAATCTGGACATTACTGGGTGCGACTTCCGTGGAAGCTCGACCGTCCAGAATTATCTACTAATTATAGGATGGCGTATGGACAGTTAAAGGGCCCAGCTCTGCGAACTGAGCAAGACACCAAAATTGTTGACTGCTTATAATGATATAATTAATAAACAGTTAAATAATAAATTGTTCTTACTTCAGGCGACGATAAATGCACACCTTAAGTACACAGGTGGTCCACTGAGCGAAGTAATTGGGTAAATAATCTTATGTGGACAATTTCCGGGTGTGACGTCAACTGAAGAGGAACTAATGAGGATATGTGAAGGGGTTAATGAAATAATGCAGTAAGGTGCTGGGACTGACTTGGGATACTGAGAGAGACTTGTTATTGTTAAAGTCTCAAAATTCCAGTATGCCCAATAACTTAATCCAGGGAGCATAGGCTTATGCCCCTGAGAGAATGGAACACTAATTAGTCCATTTTGTGGGTTCAATAAATATGGATGGCCATGGAGTTGGTGCCTATATGCAGTAATGTGCTGGGGCTGACTTGGGATACTGAGAGAGACTTGTTATTGTTAAAGTCTCATAATTCCAGTATGCCCAATAAATTAATCCAGGGAGCATAGGCTTATGCCCCTGAGAGAATGGAACACTAATTAGTCCATTTTGTGGGTTCAATAAATATGGATGGCCATGGAGTTGGTGCCTATATGCAGTAATGTGCTGGGGCTGACTTGGGATACTGAGAGAGACTTGTTATTGTTAAAGTCTCATAATTCCAGTATGCCCAATAAATTAATCCAGGGAGCATAGGCTTATGCCCCTGAGAGAATGGAACACTAATTAGTCCATTTTGAGGGTTCAATAAATATGGATGGCCATGGAGTTGGTGCCTATATGCAGTAATGTACTGGGGCTGACTTGGGATACTGAGAGAGACTTGTTATTGTTAAAGTCTCATAATTCCAGTATGCCCTATAAATTAATCCAGGGAGCATAGGCTTATGCCCCTGAGAGAATGGAACACTAATTAGTCCATTTTGAGGGTTCAATAAATATGGATGGCCATGGAGTTGGTGCCTATATGCAGTAATGTTCTGGGGCTGACTTGGGATACTGAGAGACTTGTTATTGTAAAGTCTCATAATTCCAGTATGCCCAACAAATTAGCCCCGAGAGCATAGACTTGGTGTCATACCTTACAATAAGAGGGAAATTGTTAATACCAGAAGCATGGAGGCTTGAGTGTGCTTTGGATGGAGCCCTACCTGAGGAGTTAACAGGTGGAAAGAATTAATGGGTGATTATGTAAATATCAATGTTGGAGTTCCCAAGCCAGGTGGCCAGTGAAGATGGGAAAATTGTACTCCACATTATGTAAGTCGTCTAGCAACGACCTCCGCCCGGCCGCAGTGTGGAAAATTTTTGATTTTCCGAAACTATAGTGCCTAATAGGTGTTTAATGTGTCTATATGGGTCAAAAATGTATTTGAAAATAGAGTAGAACCAAGAGTTCCCTTTGCGCATGCGCGGATGTGCGGGGGAGAGGTGGCGGGTTTGTTTTGAATGTGGTGAGGAGGCTGGAAAGCATGGAACCACGAAATTGGCATTCACGGCGGCCTAAAGATTAATATAGGCCTCATTTCATAATAGGAAATGTCGTAACTGTTCCTGGTGGAGAGTGAGGGAACGTGATTTACGGGACCACGGTAATAAAGTGGAAAAATGAGGGAATAAGGGTAGGACCGGGTGACTGGCGCGTCACTATGGACTGTGTCCTGGGAAAAATTACCCTTGGTTTGATCATCACTCATCGGTCTCAGATCTTAATGGAGTGATCTCTAATGTGTATAATAATTATGAGAGGTTAAATCGTCTTGTGAATAGTAATGTAATTAGTGATAATAACATTGAGTTAAGATAATGCGTGAAGTGAAATAAGTCGTTTTGCTCCGAGTGAACACGTTAGACCTGGTTGTTCCCGAGGCGAGGAAAGTGAAGCTCCTTGAGTCACAACCTTTAAAGCGGGACAAACCAACGGATACCTCGTCCTGCTGGAATAAGAACCGTGTCAGTGTAGCAGGACTTCGAAATGAGATGGTGAATGGAGGAAATACGGAGTATCAATCACCCACAGTTAAGTAACCCTTCTAGTTATAACAGACTCATGCTGGCCAGTTGGGTTGTGTTGTAATTGGATAGGTTATGAGTGATCCAGCTACTTCAAGTGACCAACATAGAACATCTGGTAAGTGGTGGGATTATGTACAAATGTTTTTCCTTGATGGATGTATCCATGTGTATCCTACCCCCCCCCCCTTCATTCAGCTAAACTAATATAATATATACAGTCCACAATTAATTAGTAGCACCGTACTTGTGGGTGTTATCCAATCCATACTGTTCTCGGATAGATATGGATAAGATTGTGAGGTCGAAGGGACCACCTGTAGTGACCAGAGGTGGTTAAGTTTTCTCACATGTCTACACGGGGTGACTACGGTAAACCATATGGTTCTCTCCCAATGAGATTACTTGTATGTATATAATGTTGAGGTACATACAGATAAGCAGCCTAGAAAATTTTCCATACTAATATTACAATGTACAGTAAGAGGCCAAAGCAATAGTTTATATATAAAAACTTTTGTATATACAATTTCATACACATCGACACCAGGCCTAACCCTTCTAGGGTAGGGTAGGCGCCTGAGCCCGAGCCTTTAGCTCATAAGACTGTCATTCCCATTTGCCCCCCTGGGGCGGGGATGGCAGACCAGAGAGGCCTAGCTTGTGGCTATGCCTGGGGACAGTTAGTCCCAAAGATGAGGAGGTACTTGTGCCTCCTCCCATGGGAGACTTAGGTCTCAGACAGTCCCTAAAGAGGGAGCCAAGGCCGGGCCACCACTTGGAAAAGGCCCGGGCCGGGAGAATACCGGCTAATCTTTAATAATAATAATAATAATAAGTTTCATACAAGATATGAATACAAATGTCAGTTTTGGCTAGTGACAATTTTATTATATATGTTCAGGTGTAGGTTGTCATCCGTTAGTTATAAGGATGTTTTCTTATAAATGTTTCATGTATTGTGATTACGTCAATGTGTGATATGCATGTATACTGTATATTTTAAATAAAAAATAAAAAAACAAATTTCTTTATATGGGATAAAGGTTGTTTGAGCAGCATGTATAGTGTCCAGAAAACTGTCATATTTTGTCAGTGTTGTTGTGTAGGACTGACGATCCTACTGTACTTATTTTATATATTTTTATTTTATATTAACCTGTAAAGGTTTTAAATAAAATATTAAAAAAAAAAAGTACGAATTTCTAAAGGTATAATGTCCTCTAAATGTCTTATCTTTATTTCACAGAAAAATAAAGTTTAATGTACTTGGATTATTATTATTATTTTTATTATAATCAAGGGGGAAGCGCTAAACCCAGAGGATTATACAGTGCCTGGGGGGGGGGGGATGTGGAAGGCATTCAGGCTTAATTTGGGAAACTGGAGCACAGATCCAATTCCCTAAATCAAGAGCCCCTCACCAACATCAAGGAACCTTCCTTGAGGGGTAATGTACTTGGAATGTTGCAAAAAAAAAAAAAAAAAAAAAAAAAAAAAAAATCTGCCTTTTACTCCCACATAACTCCCAAAGTATATTTGGAATATTTCCAAAATTATAGCTTCAGAAAATAGACAAATTATTATTCTACAGTTTCTGTCATCGACACCATGCCCAGCCCTTCTAGGGTAGGGTAGGTGCCTGAGCCCGAGCTTACAGCTCACAAGACTGTCATTCCCATTAGCCCCCTTGGGGCGGGGATGACAGACCAGAGAGGCCTAGCTTGGGGCTAGGCCTGGGGACAGTTGGTCCCAAAGATGAGGAGGTACTTGTGCCTCCTCCCATGGGAGACTTAGGTCTCAGACACTCCCTAAAGAGGGAGCCAAGGCCGGGCCACCACTTGGAAAAGGCCCGGGCCGGGAGAATACCGGCTAATCTTTAATAATAAATACTGACAAAAAAACTGAAAGATAGACTGCAAATCACCCAGAACAAAATCGTAAGATTCATCCTGGGGCTGGGACCAAGAGAACATGTAGGCCAGGATGAATTACAGCAGTTGGATATGCTGAATGTTGAAGACAGAGTAAAACAACTGAAGCTAAATCATGTTTATAAAATTGCTCACAAACAATGTCCAGAATATCTTGCTGTCAATTTTGTCAAGGTTGGGAACCAAAGCAATCATAGTACAAGGGGGAGAGAGCACAACTTTGTAGTACCCACAGTCATTGGACAGGCTTCAAACACCTTTTATTGTACAGCAATAAAGGAATGGAACAGACTGCCCGCATATGTCAAAGCCAGTCATAGCATGAACCAGTTCAAGAAGAGTGCCAAAAGGTGTCTGATGAATGTAGCTACAGAAAGGGAGGGGAATGATTTTGTATTTTTTAGCTAACATACGTGTAAATTTTACCTTATTCCTTGTAATGACCCTCGTATTGTAGATAGTCTTAATGACCCTCGTGTAGTAGATAGTCTTAATGACCCTCGTATTGTAGATAGTCTTAATGACCCTCGTGTAGTAGATAGTCTTTTTAGTATGATAATAAGATGTTATCTTCATTGTAGAACAATAAGAAAATATTACAACCTTCATATTATAATAATAAGGTAAAAGGACCCCAATGGAAATAAGTCACTCTGTCTGACTTTTTTGGGTTATCCTAGGTTCTCTACACATATGCTGCTATGTATGACAATTCTATGTAACTGTATTTGTGTATACCTGAATAAACTTACTTACTTACTTACTTACATACTTATTTATTCTGGTACCATTGTGTTGCCAAAGAGTTAAGATATTTTTCTGTATGAATAACTCAATTTCCATAATTTTCGATTTTTGGGGGGAAATCGCGCGAATGTATGACTGAATGTAAATGGACTGTGTAATAGTGTGAAGAGGGAATGGTTTCCAATGTTTCTGTGTAAATATAGGGTGGAAGTAGTGTTCCTGCAAGAACACAATTTCAGGTAGGGAAGAGAGGTGGAGGTGGTGGGGTTTCAGGTCATGACTGCCATCTGCACGTCTGAAAGGTGGTGTGGGTATATT
This sequence comes from Cherax quadricarinatus, assembly GCF_038502225.1. Classification (NCBI taxonomy): domain Eukaryota; kingdom Metazoa; phylum Arthropoda; class Malacostraca; order Decapoda; family Parastacidae; genus Cherax; species Cherax quadricarinatus. The sequence goes on along the minus strand of NC_091389.1, from coordinate 2,288,377 downwards.
GATCAGTGAGGCGAGCCCGTTTGTGTTGATACGAAGTGAGGGGGGAGGGGGGGAGGGTGTTGCCTGTGGATGGGTGGTGGATGGGGCAGAGGGTAACCTTTGTAAGTGTGTGTGCGCCAGCTGAGAACGATGTGAAAGTAAAGCAGGAATTTGCATATGATGACCTAGTTTTCTTCTTACTTGGTTTACCTGCGGTGGCCATCGTTGGTGGGGACTGGAATTGTGTTATCAGGAGGGCTGATGTGGAGCCAAAAGGGATGGGGCACATGTTGGTGGCCTTACAAGACCTCTTGAGGGATATTCAGTTGAGGGATGCAGTTGGAGGGGGAGTGTGGGAGGTAGACCACACTTTCGCAAGGAGGGGTGATGCAGCTAGGTTAGATAGGTTGTACATTTCTCAATGGGTCTTGATAAAGTTTTTCCGCACAATAGAGGTAGCTTATTCGGACCATAGGGAGGTCGTGGCAGAGGTGGGATGAGAGTCACTAGTGGTTATCTCTAGGGGTTATTGGAAGTTAAATATGAGTGTGTTAGGAGATGAGGAGGGGTTGGAGGGATTTACAACATTATGGGAGGGTTTAAGTGTGAAGGTACATGGAGTGGAGGATGTGGTAACATGGTGGGATGGTGTGGCTAAAGAATGAATTAGGCAATATTATGTGAGAGAAGGGAAACGAATTAATTCCTTAAAATATGGGCTGGCCAACTCTTTGGAGGACAGGTTAAGGGGTTGTTATGCGAGGGGGGCAGTGGCTGGTATTTATCCTATGGGTGACATACTGGCACTTAAGGGGAGGCTGCGGGAGCTACAAGATGAGAGGTTCCAAGCGGTGAGGGTAATGGCAGGCGTGGAAGAGGTGTTATGGGGCAAAGGATAGGCCTTTGTTATGTGTATTGCATAGGCAAAATCAACGACAGCAGGCAACAGCTATTCCATGGTTGGAGGTTCATGAGTCGGTAGGTGGGTAAAGGGTGGGTCAGGTTATATGCCCCATAGATGGAATGGGGGTGTTTGAAGACATGTGGTATAGAAAGTATTGGCAAAGGGATAGGGTAGGAGCTGTTGTTTTAAAACAGGTGTGTGAGAATGTGATATGTCAGTTGGGAAACAGTGATAGGGAAGCGTTGGGAAGGGAAATAACTGAGGGACAAGCATGGAAGGCTTTAAGTGAAATGTGTAAGGCCAAAGCTCCGGGAATCGATGGACTCCTGGCAGAGTTTTATCTACAGCATTGGGAGCTAAAGAGAAGTTTTTTGGTTAGGTTATTAAATTTATTGAAAGAGAGGGGAGAGTTGGGAGAGAAGCTGGCATCGGCTGTAGTAGTATTGGTACCGAAGGGTAAGGGGCAACATACACTTAGGGACTACCTGGCAATATCCTTGTTATGAACAGATTATAAGCTGTTTGCCAAATTTTTTGGGAATCAGTTTAAATGCATTGTGGATAGAGTATTATCGAGAACTCAGTTTGGGTTGCCAGGGAGGTCTATGGTGGAGGGACATGGGTTCCTAAGGTATTTCGTGGAAGCAAAAGGGGGGGAGGAGGGCTTGGTGGCTTTAGACTGGCAGGGAGCATATGACAGAGTGGAACAAGAAGCATTGAGAGCCATCCTTAGGGGACAGGGGTTTGGGGAAGAAATAGTGGGATGGGTAGATGCTTTGTATCGCGGCAGGGGGGTTGGGTTTGCTGGACTTAAAGAGGAGGGTCAAATGTGTCTTTATTAAAAGGGAGGTGGTGAAGGAAAATGTGGGTGGGGGGGGTCTGGTCAGTATCAATGAAAGATTAAAATGAATGTGAAACTGTTTTGAGGGCTGTGGCGTGGGCTCGAGATCCAGGGAAGGTCAAAATAGGTGCGATGTGTTGATTGTTGGTGGGGAAGGTTATGGCGCCTGTAGAGGGAATTTTCCCCATGTATACATAGGGAAGTATATGGAATAGGTTAAGTAGGATGAGGTTACAACCATGAGCACGTGTCATAAAGTATCGTTTTCTGCTCGGGATTTTGCCGTCGGGTATGGTTCTGAGGGATAGACGTGTGGTTGAGGGGTGTGTGTATGTGGAATATGTGAAGGTGAGGAGTTGGCGTTTCATGTTGTATATTTTTGTGAGGGGATGGGTATCGTCAGGGGTTGGTTGAGTAGGGTACTCTGTAAGATTGGGGGTAGAGGGATTTCTGTTCTGAGAGCTTAAAGTCTTGATATCGGGGAATTGGATGAGAGTATCATTAGTGCTGTGGGGTACATTATGGTAGATTATATATACAAGTGGTGGGGGAATGAGGGGTAAAGGGGTTAGTGAGGTGAAGAGGCACATTTTAGCAGTTCCGTTTTATAAAACGTTGTGTCGTAACAGGGAAATTTATGGAAGAAGGTGGGAGCTGGCTTTTTCAGAGGGATATAGAGATCTTATGTTAGGGGTTTTATTAGATTTGTAAATCAGGTGGGAGGGGCAAGGTAGGGATGGTAAATGCTACTGTAGGTTGAGATGTCAAGGGTAGAAATGGGGTCTCCTCCTTAAGGTTGGACAGTTGCAAAGAATGTGTGCTATTTTAGTGTGGCGAGAGAGTTGGAATAACGTAACGTGCGAATGTGTATGAACCTGTGCATATGAAATGTGGAATGGCACATACACAGTTGTGGCTGTCTGCGCCTGCGTAAGTGTCAATGTGTAAGACTTGGTCATGTTTCCCTTATGTTTATATTTGTTATTAAATGTACTGTGTCTTTGGTGTTACTGTTTCACCAATACTTTTATAATTACCGCTTATGTTTATTCATATATGGCAAGTTAGGATGTACTCCAACAAGTTGGTGATAACGGCCATATTATTTCGGGGTGAGGGCAGGCAATTAATGTATATTAAGTTTAATTCATTAACGATAATACCAACTTTATTGGTAATTGTTACATGTGTTTTGATATGTAATATCACATTGTGTTAGTCTTATTAAAGGTATTGTGATTTTGGTAGTCCTGTATCATCCATGGTTGTAAATAATCTTTCCTCAAGTGACATGTGTCATGATATTCCTAAATTGAGGATAATTAATGTCATGATTATACAGATTGGTGATGGGGTTAGTTTTCAGTGTGCGTGTGGGGGGGGAGGGTTGATGGGTCACCTGTGTTGTGTGAGTGGGGGGAGGAATGATAGGTCACCTGTGTTGTGTGAGTGAGGGGAAGGGATGATGGGTCACCTGTATTCTGTGAGTGGGGGGAGGGATGATGGGTCACCTGTGTTGTGTGAGTGAGGGGAAGGGATGATGGGTCACCTGTGTTGTGTGAGTGGGGGAAGGGATGATGGGTCACCTGTGTTGTGTGAGTGGGAGGAGGGATGATGGGTCACCTGTATTCTGTGAGTAGGGGGAGGGATGATGGGTCACCTGTATTGTGTGAGTGGGGGGAGGGATGATGGGTCACCTGTGTTGTGTGAGTGGGGGGAGGAATGATAGGTCACCTGTGTTGTGTGAGTGGGAGGAGGGATGATGGGTCACCTGTATTCTGTGAGTGGGGGGAGGGATGATGGGTCACCTGTGTTGTGTGAGTGGGAGGAAGGATGATGGGTCACCTGTGTTGTGTGAGTGGGGGGAGGGATGATGGGTCACCTGTGTTGTGTGAGTGGGGGGAGGGATGATGGGTCACCTGTGTTGTGTGAGTGGGGGGAGGGATGATAGGTCACCTGTGTTGTGTGAGTGGGAGGAGGGATGAGGGGTCACCTGTATTCTGTGAGTGGGGGGAGGGATGATAGGTCACCTGTGTTGTGTGAGTGAGGGGAGGGATGATGGGTCACCTGTGTTGTGTGAGTGGGGGGAGGGATGATGGGTCACCTGTGTTGTATGAGTGGGGGGAGGGATGATGGGTCACCTGTGTTGTGTGAGTGGGGGAAGGGATGATGGGTCACCTGTATTCTGTGAGTGGGGGGAGGGATGATAGGTCATTGATGGGTCACCTGTGTGGGGGGAGGGATGTGTGTGTTGGGTGAGTGGGGGAGGGATGATGGGTCACGTGTGTTGTGTGAGTGGGGGAAGGGATGATGGGTCACCTGTGTTGTGTGAGTGGGGGGAGGGATGATGGGTCACCTGTGTTGTGTGAGTGGGGGGAGGGATGATGGGTCACCTGTGTTGTGTGAGTGGGGGGAGGGATGATGGGTCACCTGTGTTGTGTGAGTGGGGGGAGGGATGATGGGTCACCTGTGTTGTGTGAGTGGGGGTAGGGATGATGGGTCACCTGTGTTGTGTGAGTGGGGGAGGGATGATGGGTCACCTGTGTTGTGTGAGTGGGGGGAGGGATGATGGGTCACCTGTGTTGTGTGAGTGCGGGGAGGGATGATGGGTCACCTGTGTTGTGTGAGTGGGGGGAGGGATGATGGGTCACCTGTGTTGTGTGAGTGGGGGGAGGGATGATGGGTCACCTGTGTTGTGTGAGTGGGGGGAGGGATGATGGGTCACCTGTGTTGTGTGAGTGGGGGGAGGGATGATGGGTCACCTGTGTTGTGTGAGTGGGGGAAGGGATGATGGGTCACCTGTGTTGTGTGAGTGGGGGGAGGGATGATGGGTCACCTGTGTTGTGTGAGTGGGGGAAGGGATGATGGGTCACCTGTATTCTGTGAGTGGGGGAGGGATGATGGGTCACCTGTGTTGTGTGAGTGGGGGGAGGGATGATGGGTCACCTGTGTTGTGTGAGTGGGGGAAGGGATGATGGGTCACCTGTGTTGTGTGAGTGGGGGGAGGGATGATGGGTCACCTGTGTTGTGTGAGTGGGGGAAGGGATGATGGGTCACCTGTGTTGTGTGAGTGGGGGGAGGGATGATGGGTCACCTGTGTTGTGTGAGTGGGGGAAGGGATGATGGGTCACCTGTGTTGTGTGAGTGGGGGGAGGGATGATGGGTCACCTGTGTTGTGTGAGTGGGGGAAGGGATGATGGGTCACCTGTGTTGTGTGAGTGGGGGGAGGGATGATGGGTCACCTGTGTTGTGTGAGTGGGGGGAGGGATGATGGGTCACCTGTGTTGTGTGAGTGGGGGAAGGGATGATGGGTCACCTGTGTTGTGTGAGTGGGGGGAGGGATGATGGGTCACCTGTGTTGTGTGAGTGGGGGGAGGGATGATGGGTCACCTGTGTTGTGTGAGTGGGGGGAGGGATGATGGGTCACCTGTGTTGTGTGAGTGGGGGAAGGGATGATGGGTCACCTGTGTTGTGTGAGTGGGGGAAGGGATAATGGGTCACCTGTGTTGTGTGAGTGGGGGAAGGAATGATGGGTCACCTGTGTTGCAACACAGGTTTCTTAATAATGCATATTGAAGGTCTTGTGTAATTTGTTGCGAGTTGTATTTTGGGTGATTGTTATTAAGCTTGGTGCATTATTATTGTGTTGAGGTTGTAATTTAGGAGTTTTGTTTATAGCCATTCTGTGGCCTTTATTATTATACCTTTATTCCTTCTTGAATTGTGATATGTTTTAAAAACTTGTATATAGTATAGTGTCAGATGTTGCCTGGATTGTTATGTGTTTATATATTGTGTTATTGATGTTGTCCTTGTTCAAGTCATTTTTGAATTTTAAGTGAACAAGGGAATGTAGAATGTATTCACTGGTGGTGGGGGAGGGGAGTGTAAGCAATAATGAGTAGGTTCCATTATATCTATGAACTCTTGTGTACTTGTGTACTTGTGTACTTGTGAAACAACGTACGTAGAAGCAGTCTGTAGGTTGTGTTAAGTTTATTTTAATGTCCTTATGTATGTGCTTATTCAGTAGATTATGTAGTGAATGTTTATTGCTCATCACCAGTGTCAATGTTACATATTGATATATGTACATATACATATTTGTATGTCAAGTTCTAAATAAAATATATAAAAAAAAAGTTTTAGTTCTGTTATGTATGATGTATTCTATTCTATTCTATCTTTATTTATTCTATCTTTACTTGCACCTGCGTGGCAGGTCTTCAGCCACCGGCCCTATGGCCAGATGATGTACCAAACGTTAGTGTGCACTAACAGCGGCTGGTGTGCAGTGCAATGGAGGCACAAAGCAGGCCCTCGCAGCAACTCTAGCGGGGGGGGAGGGGGGCGGATGACGTGCAATGACTGGAAGTAAGGTTTCTAAGTCCCTGACAGCTAAGTACACAAGATGTGCTGCCTCATCCTCTCGGGCCTGCCCCACTGGGGTCATTGAGAAGTGTCTACGGCGAAGGGGCATCGTATTGGGGCAGTCTAACAAGTAGTGCACCAAGGGCTTCGGAACCATTCGGTCACAATGGGCACAGAGCTCCTCTCAAGCCCATTCAACAATCCGTGCAGTGTTGGGATACCCTAAGCGTAGGCGGTGGATGTGCACCGTGAGTTCTCTGGACTGTGTCCGAATACTAGGAGGGGGGTCACCCTGACATACCAACAGAGGCTCCGTGAATCCCTAGGGTCAGGGAATGGGCGCCTGGCCACACCGGCAGCCCACAGTGCAATCTGTCTGAGGCTGATGGAGATTGCAGCACGTGGCTGTGCCTCGAGGGTTGTAGTCCCAGGAGCCTCACCTCCAGCATCATTGCCAGGGATCCAGTTGATGGTAGCCATGTGACCCTGGGATCTCTGTTACGACGCATCGTACGATAGAACGTTACCGCAAGAACCTTCCTTCGTTCTTCACTATCCCCTCTCCCCTTTATCGCCCACGACATATATATATATATATATAATAAAATGGGTACCTGGGTGTTAGTGGACTGGTGTGGGTCGCATCCTGGGCGTTAGTCGATTGGTGTTGAGGCATCCTGGGTGTTAGTGGACTGGTGTGGGTGGCATCCTGGGTGTTAGTGGACTGGTGTGGGTGGCATCCTGGGTGTTAGTGGACTGGTGTGGGTGGCATCCTGGGTGTTAGTGGACTGGTGTGGGTGGCATCCAGGGTGTTAGTGAACTGGTGTGGGTGGCATCCTGGGTGTTAGTGGACTGGTGTTGGTCGCATCCTTGGTGTTAGTCGATTGGTGTGGGTGGCATCCTGGGTGTTAGTGGACTGGTGTGGGTGGCATCCTGGGTGTTAGTGGACTAGTGTGGGTGGCATCCTGGGTGTTAGTGGACTGGTGTGGGTGGCATCCTGGGAGTTAGTGGACTGGTGTGGGTGGCATCCTGGGTGTTAGTGGACTGGTGTTGGTAGCATCCTGGGTGTTAGTCGATTGGTGTGGGTGGCATCCTGGGTGTTAGTGGACTGGTGTGGGTGGCATCCTGGGTGTTAGAGGACTGGTGTGGGTGGCATCCTGGGAGTTAGTGGACTGGTGTTGGTAGCATCCTGGGTGTTAGTCGATTGGTGTGGGTGGCATCCTGGGTGTTAGTGGACTGGTGTGGGTGGCATCCTAGGTGTTAGTGGACTGGAGTGGGTGGCATCCTGGGTGCTAGTGGACTGGTGTGGGTGGCATCCTGGGTGTTAGTGGACTGGTGTTGGTAGCATCCTGGGTGTTAGTCGATTGGTGTGGGTGGCATCCTGGGTGTTAGTGGACTGGTGTGGGTGGCATCCTAGGTGTTAGTGGACTGGAGTGGGTGGCATCCTGGGTGCTAGTGGACTGGTGTGGGTAGCATCGTGGGTGTTAGTGGACTGGTATGGGTGGCATCCTGGGTGCTAGTGGACTGGTGTGGGTGGCATCGTGGGTGTTAGTGGACTGGTGTGGGTGGCATCGTGGGTGTTAGTGGACTGTGTGGGTGGCATCCTGGGTGTTAGTGGACTGGTGTGGGTAGCATCCTGGGTGTTAGTGGACTGGTGTGGGTGGCATCCTGGGTATTAGTGGACTGGTGTGGGTGGCATCCTGTGTGTTAGTGGACTGGTGTGGGTGGCATCCTGGGTGTTAGTGGATTGGTGTGGGTAACATCCTGGGTGTTAGTGGACTGGTGTGGGTGGCATCCTGGGTGTTAGTGGACTGGTGTTGGTAGCATCCTGGGTGTTAGTGGACTGGTGTGGGTGGCATCCTGGGTGTTAGTGGACTGGTGTGGGTAGCATCCTGGGTGTTAGTGGACTGGTGTGGGTGGCATCCTGGGTGTTAGTGGACTGGTGTGGGTAACATCCTGGGTGTTAGTGGACTGGTGTGGGTGGCATCCTGGGTGTTAGTGGACTGGTGTGGGTAGCATCCTGGGTGTTAGTGGACTGGTGTGGGTGGCATCCTGGGTGTTAGTGGACTGGTGTGGGTGGCATCCTGGGTGTTAGTGGACTGGTGTGGGTGGCATCCTGGGTGTTAGTGGACTGGTGTGGGTGGCATCCTGGGTGTTAGTGGACTGGTGTGGGTGGCATCCTGGGTGTTAGTGGACTGGTGTGGGTGGCATCCTGGGTGTTAGTGGACTGGTGTGGGTGGCATCCTGGGTGTTAGTGGACAGGTGTGGGTGGCATCCTGGGTGTTAGTGGACTGGTGTGGGTGGCATTCTGGGTGTTAGTGTACTGGTGTGGGTAGCATCCTGGGTGTTAGTGGACTGGTGTGGGTGGCATCCTGGGTGTTAGTGGACTGGTGTGGGTAACATCCTGGGTGTTAGTGGACTGGTGTGGGTGGCATCCTGGGTGTTAGTGGACTGGTGTGGGTAGCATCCTGGGTGTTAGTGGACTGGTGTGGGTGGCATCCTGGGTGTTAGTGGACTGGTGTGGGTGGCATCCTGGGTGTTAGTGGACTGGTGTGGGTAACATCCTGGGTGTTAGTGGACTGGTGTGGGTGGCATCCTGGGTGTTAGTGGACTGGTGTGGGTAGCATCCTGGGTGTTAGTGGACTGGTGTGGGTAGCATCCTGGGTGTTAGTGGACTGGTGTGGGTGGCATCCTGGGTGTTAGTGGACTGGTGTGGGTGGCATCATGGGTGTTAGTGGACTGGTGTGGGTGGCATCCTGGGACACTGACATAATCTGCCCGACATGCTCAACATAACAAGGGGTTTTCTATATAGTAGTATGTCATTGTTGTCAACTAGGACTGTATACCATGTACATGTACTTGTAGTAAATAATGATCTTATTATTATTATTATTATTACTGGTGTGGGTGGCATCCTGGGTGTTAGTGGACTGGTGTGGGTGGCATCCTGGGTGTTAGTGGACTGGTGTGGGTGGCATCCTGGGTGTTAGTGGACTGGTGTGGGTGGCATCCTGGGTGTTAGTGGACTGGTGTGGGTAGCATCCTGGGTGTTAGTGGACTGGTGTGGGTAGCATCCTGGGTGTTAGTGGACTGGTGTGGGTGGCATCCTGGGTGTTAGTGGACTGGTGTGGGTGGCATCCTGGGTGTTAGTGGACTGGTGTGGGTGGCATCCTGGGTGTTAGTGGACTGGTGTGGGTAGCATCCTGGGTGTTAGTGGACTGGTGTGGGTGGCATCCTGGGTGTTAGTGGACTGGTGTGGGTGGCATCCTGGGTGTTAGTGGACTGGTGTGGGTGGCATCCTGGGTGTTAGTGGACTGGTGTGGGTGGCATCCTGGGTGTTAGTGGACTGGTGTGGGTGGCATCCTGGGTGTTAGTGGACTGGTGTGGGTGGCATCCTGGTTGTTAGTGGACTGGTGTGGGTGGCATCCTGGGTGTTAGTGGACTGGTGTGGGTGGCATCCTGGGTGTTAGTGGACTGGTGTGGGTGGCATCCTGGGTGTTAGTGGACTGGTGTGGGTGGCATCCTGGGTGTTAGTGGACAGGTGTGGGTGGCATCCTGGGTGTTAGTGGACTGGTGTGGGTGGCATCCTGGGTGTTAGTGGACTGGTGTGGGTGGCATCCTGGGTGTTAGTGGACTGGTGTGGGTAGCATCCTGGGTGTTAGTGGACTGGTGTGGGTAGCATCCTGGGTGTTAGTGGACTGGTGTGGGTGGCATCCTGGGTGTTAGTGGACTGGTGTGGGTGGCATCCTGGGTGTTAGTGGACTGGTGTGGGTGGCATCCTGGGTGTTAGTGGACTGGTGTGGGTAGCATCCTGGGTGTTAGTGGACTGGTGTGGGTGGCATCCTGGGTGTTAGTGGACTGGTGTGGGTGGCATCCTGGGTGTTAGTGGACTGGTGTGGGTGGCATCCTGGGTGTTAGTGGACTGGTGTGGGTGGCATCCTGGGTGTTAGTGGACTGGTGTGGGTGGCATCCTGGGTGTTAGTGGACTGGTGTGGGTGGCATCCTGGGTGTTAGTGGACTGGTGTGGGTGGCATCCTGGGTGTTAGTGGACTGGTGTGGGTGGCATCCTGGGTGTTAGTGGACTGGTGTGGGTGGCATCCTGGGTGTTAGTGGACTGGTGTGGGTAGCATCCTGGGTGTTAGTGGACTGGTGTGGGTGGCATCCTGGGTGTTAGTGGACTGGTGTGGGTGGCATCCTGGGTGTTAGTGGACTGGTGTGGGTGGCATCCTGGGTGTTAGTGGACTGGTGTGGGTGGCATCGTGGGTGTTAGTGGACTGGTGTGGGTGGCATCCTGGGTGTTAGTGGACTGGTGTGGGTGGCATCCTGGGACACTGTATACCATGTACATGTACTTGTAGTAAATAATGATCTTATTATTATTAACATTAGTTAGTCCTCAAAATGAATTTTTTTAACGAGGAACGTAAACAATTATATTTTTAGGTGAATTTCTTATATGCATTTAAATATTATATAAAATTTTAAGAGAAACTAATAACTCTCTGAAAAACAAAACAGAGATTTTAAATAGAACATGACTGTATAAAAAGTAAATTAAAGTGTTAGAAAATTTAAAAGCTTTTATATAACATTTTGCCTGTTTTCAAAAGTAAAGAAATATATTTTTTAATTAAAAATAAAAATAATAATCTTCAAGCAGTTAGATTTTTGTAAGATGTGAATTATATTTTTAAAAACCTTATGATAGGTTATAATTTTTATACTTAAATTTTAATACTTACAAATATCAATTTTTTTATTATTTTTAGGCAGAAACATTAAATATTTACAAGAAAGTTTTAGAGTAATGAGAAAAAAATGAGACTGGAAGATGGAAAGCAAATTATGTTTGATCCGAGGATTAGTGTTTGGTCAGGATGCTGGGGTAGATCACTGGATGCTGGGGTAGATCACTGGATGCTGGGGTAGATCAGTAGATGATGGGGTAGATCAGTGGATGCTGGGGTAGATCAGTGGATGCTGGGGTAGATCACTGGATGCTGGGGTAGATCACTGGATGCTGGAGTAGATCAGTGGATGCTGGGGTAGATCAGTGGATGCTGGGGTAGATCAGTGGATGCTGGGGCAGATCACTGGATGCTGGGGTAGATCAGTGGATGCTGGAGTAGATCAGTGGATGCTGGGGTAGATCAGTGGATGCTGGGGTAGATCAGTGGATGCTGGGGTAGATCACTGGATGCTGGGGTAGATCAGTGGATGCTGGGGTAGATCACTGGATGCTGGGGTAGATCAGTGGATGCTGGGGTAGATCAGTGGATGCTGGGGTAGATCAGTGGATGCTGGGGTAGATCACTGGATGCTGGGGTAGATCACTGGATGCTGGGGTAGATCAGTGGATGCTGGAGTAGATCAGTGGATGCTGGGGTAGATCAGTGGATGCTGGAGTAGATCAGTGGATGCTGGGGTAGATCAGTGGATGCTGGGGTAGATCAGTGGATGCTGGGGTAGATCACTGGATGCTGGGGTAGATCAGTGGATGCTGGAGTAGATCAGTGGATGCTGGATGCTGGGGTAGATCAGTGGATGCTGGGGTAGATCAGTGGATGCTGGGGTAGATCAGTGGATGCTGGGGTAGATCAGTGGATGCTGGGGTAGATCAGTGGATGCTGGGGTAGATCAGTGGATGCTGGGGTAGAACAGTGGATGCTGGGGTAGATCAGTGGATGCTGGGGTAGATCAGTGGATGCTGGGGTAGATCAGTGGATGCTGGGGTAGATCAGTGGATGCTGGAGTAGATCAGTGGATGCTGGGGTAGATCAGTGGATGCTGGGGTAGATCAGTGGATGCTGGGGTAGATCAGTGGATGCTGGGGTAGAACAGTGGATGCTGGGGTAGATCAGTGGATGCTGGGGTAGAAGAGTGGATGCTGGGGTAGATCAGTGGATGCTGGGGTAGATCAGTGGATGCTGGGGTAGATCAGTGGATGCTGGGGTAGATCAGTGGATGCTGGGGTAGATCAGTGGATGCTGCGGTAGAAGAGTGGATGCTGGGGTAGATCAGTGGATGCTGGGGTAGAACAGTGGATGCTGGGATAAATCAGTGGATGCTGGGGTAGAACAGTGGATGCTGGGGTAGATCAGTGGATGCTGGGGTAGAACAGTGGATGCTGGGATAAATCAGTGGATGCTGGGGTAGAACAGTGGATGCTGGGGTAGATCAGTGGATGCTGGGGTAGAACAGTGGATGCTGGGGTAGATCAGTGGATGCTGGGGTAGAACAGTGGATGCTGGGATAAATCAGTGGATGCTGGGGTAGAACAGTGGATGCTGGGGTAGATCAGTGGAAGCTGGGGTAGAACAGTGGATGCTGGGGTAGATCAGTGGATGCTGGGGTAGATCAGTGGATGCTGGGATAAATCAGTGGATGCTGGGGTAGAACAGTGGATGCTGGGGTAGATCAGTGGATGCTGGGGTAGATCAGTGGATGCTGGTGTAGAACAGTGGATGCTGGGGTAGACCAGTGGATGCTGGGGTAGAACAGTGGATGCTGGGATAAATCAGTGGATGCAGGGGTAGAACAGTGGATGCTGGGGTAGATCAGTGGATGCTGGGGTAGATCAGTGGATGCTGGGGTAGAACAGTGGATGCTGGGATAGATCAGTGGATGCTGGGGTAGAACAGTGGATACTGGGGTATATCAGTGGATGCTGGAGTAGATCAGTGGATGCTGGAGTAGATCAGTGGATGCTGGGGTAGATCAGTTTATGCTGGGGTATATCAGTGGATGCTGGGGTAGAACAGTGGATACTGGGGTATATCAGTGGATGCTGGAGTAGATCAATGGATGCTGGAGTAGATCAGTGGATGCTGGGGTAGATCAGTGGATGCTGGGGTAGATCAGTGGATACTGGGGTATATCAGTGGATGCTGCGGTAGAACAGTGGATGCTGGGGTAGATCAGTGGATACTGGGGTATATCAGTGGATGTTTCGGTAGAACAGTGGATGCTGGGGTAGATCAGTGGATGCTGGGGTAGATCAGTGGATGCTGCAGTAGAACAGTGGATGCTGGGGTAGATCAGTGGATGCTGGGGAAGATAAATGGATGCTGAGGTAGATCAGTGGGTGCTGGTGTAGATCAGTGGATGCTGTGGTAGATCAGCGGATCCTGGGGTAGATCAGTTGAAGCTGGGGTAGATCAGTGGATGCTGGGTTAGAACAGTGGATGCTGGGGTAGAACATAGGATGCTGGGATAGAACAGTGGATGCTTGGGTATAACAGTGGAAGCTGGGGTAGATCATTGGATGCTGGGGGAGAACAGTGGATGGTCGGGTAGATCAGTGGATGCTGTTGTAGATCAGTAGATGCTGGGGTAGAACAGCGGATTCTGATGCAAATCAGTGGATGCTGGGGTAGATCAGTGGATCCTGGCGTAGATCAATGGATGCTGGGGTAGATCAGTGGATGCTTGGGAAGATAAGTGGATGCTTAGGTAGATCATTGGATGCTGTGGTAGATAAGTGGATGCTGGGGTAGATCAGGGGATCCTGGGGTATATCAGTGTATGGTGGGGTAGAACAGTGGATTCTCGGTAGATCAGTGGATGCTGGGGCAGATCAGTGGATGCTGGGGTAGATCAGCGGATCCTGGGGAAGATCAATGGATTCTGGGGTAGAACAGTGAATGCTCGGGAAGATCAGCGGATCCTGGGGTAGATCAGTGGATGCTGGGGTAGAACAGTGAATGCTGGGGTAGATCAGCGGATCCTGGGGTAGATCAGTGGATGCTGGGGAAGAACAGTGGATGCTCGGGTAGATCAGCTGATCCTGGGGAAGATCAGTGGATGCTGGGGTAGAACAGTGGAAGCTGGGGTAGATCAGTGGATGCTGGGGTAGATCAGTGGATGCTGGGGTAGAACAGTGGATGCTCGGGTAGATCAGCGGAACCTTGGGTAAATCAGTTGATGCTGTGGTAGAACAGTGGATGCTTGGATAGAACAGTGGATCCTTACAGTATTTGTCCAGCCAGCAATTGACACCAATTGCTCTGGACAACCATTCATTTCCAACTCCTCTCCTTGGCAAAATGCCACATATGACAGGTTTCCCACCCTTCCTCCTAATTATCTCTATTGCTGTCCTATACCTGCTAATCAGGTCCTCACTCCTACGTCTGCCAACATCGTTGCCTCCAGCACTGAGACAGATAATAGGATTGTTCCCATTACCTCTCATGATGTCATCCAGACGGCTAACAATATCCTTCATCCCAGCCCCAGGAAAACACACTCTCTGCCTCCTACTCCTGTCCTTCAAGCAGAATGCCGTATCCATGTACCTAATCTGGCTATCCCCAACAACAACAATGTTTTTACCTTCCTTGGCGTCGTCCGTCGTGATGCTCCGAGTAGTCGACTCACATTCGCCAGGTAGCATTACACCACTTGTAGAATTCGTCAAGACGTTCTCGGTGGTCTTCGTTGGGGTTTCTAGGGATGTCTCACTCACGTCTGCCAATGCTTCTTTGGTGCTCGTTGTGGCATTCCCAGTAGAACACTCACATTCGTCGGGTAGCACCGAGAAAAGGTTGGAAGTTTCCACGGTAGTCTTCTGGTTTCTCGTTGTTTCTGCCTCTCCAACCGTTTTCTTGATCTTCAGCTTGGTTCCATGTTGCCTGGCCACTGACCAAGCTCCCCTCTTAACCTGGGGACTCACAACAGGAGGATTACTACGAATCCTCTTGTTCTCCTCCGTTAATCGCCGTATCTCCATCTTAGCAACTCTGAGCTCTTCTCTCAGCTGCTGGTAAAGTTGCTCAAGAGAGGGCATCCTGGTTCAGATTCACAGAGAGCACACAAACAGGTCTTCACAGAGCTAAGTACACGTCACCACTGAGCTAAGTACACGTCACCACTGAGCTAAGTACACGTCACCACTGAGCTAAGTACACGTCACCACTGGCTAAGTACACGTCACCACTTTTTCATATCAACATCCTTAAGAAATATTACCGAAGAAATTTGGTTAACTGCCTTAATAACTTTGACTTAGTTTTTCCACACGAACTTGATAACACAACTGAAGAAAGTAAGGTGTGTGTAACTGACACCACTAACTTAGACTATGATGAAGAACTACATGACTTGGTGACTCTTGACCACTCGGGCGCAACCAACGTTAATATTAATGAATCTTTGGATGACCATAAGAGACATGAACTACTTCAATGTGTGAGTAACTTTTCAGACGTCTTTACTGATATTCCAGGTGTTACATCCACGGTAGTCCATAAGAGTGACTTAGTGATGGACAATCTGATCAAACGAAAATTATACCCAGTTCCAGTTCACCTTAGGGATGCATTTGACCGAGAGGTAGACAAATTGTTAAAACTAAAGATCATTGAACCTTCAGTATCTGCATATTGCTCACCAGTAGTCATGGTTAAGGAGGATAATTCATGTAGACTTGCTATTGACTTCAGAGGCCTTAATGCTATAACTCGGTGAGATACTGAGCCTATGCCCTTAATAGATAGCGATCTACACAAATTTTATGATGCTTCCTTCTTTTCACAGATTGATATTGCGCAGGCATATCATCAAGTAATGTTAGATCCTTCTTCTAAGCAGTACACCACTTTTCCTATCCACCAAGGACTGATGCAGTATAGGACTATGCCCTTCAGTTTGGTAACTGGCTGTGCTATCTACGTGAGACTGATGAGAAAGGTCTTGGGTAATATGCCAAATGTTTCAGTTTATTTTGATAACATTTATGTAATGACATCCACGTGTGGCGAACATATCCAAACATTAACATCATTTTTGCGTAGGTTACGCTCACATGGCCTCACTGCCAAGCTGAAGAAATGCTTCCTTGGGTATAACAAGATTAGATATCTTGGACTGATACTTTCTAATAACTCTCTGCAGCCTCTCCCCAGTAAGATCAAAGCTTTATTAGAATTCAAATTCCCCAAAACCAAGAAGCTCATGCGTAGCTTTCTTGGTTCTGTAAATTTTTATGCACGGTTTATCCCGAACCTTACTGATCTTAAAGGCATCTTATCCAACTTCCTTAAAAAATCTGTGAAGGAACCTCTTGAACTTTCTGACGTAGCTCGGGAAAAGTTTAATGAGATTAAAAGTATCTTTTCGAAAGACCCTATACTTAAGATTCCAGATATTAATAAAACATTTTCTTTAAGAACTGATGCCTCCAATACTGGCTTAGGTGTGGTGCTACTACAGTATCATGATGGTACTCCCTTCCCTGTATGCTTCCTAAGCCGGAAACTCCTTCCTGCAGAAACGAGATAGTCCACCATAGAAAAGGAATGTTTGGCCCTTGTGTGGGGTATCTCCAAGCTTAAATTTTATTTGCTCGGAAAAGAATTCATTTTAGAAATGGACCACAAACCTTTGATATACCTAGAAACTTTTAAGAGAACCAACAGTCGCCTCTTGAGGTGGACATTGGCACTCCAGGCTTTTAAGTTCCATGTTGTGTATATCAATGGTTCATCCAATTGTTTCTCTGACTGCTAAAGTCATGGCAGTCAGTAGAAGATTTCTTGCCTTACACGGCTTCCACATGTTAGAACTTTTTCCTCGCCTATTCTTCTTATACTCCTTGACTATAAGTCTTGGTATGGGGGAGTGTGAGGGAAAAGTTCAATAGATAGGAGTAGCGAGGGAGTGTATAGTGACAATAGTTTCATTGCCGGCTACTTGTTAAGGTAGGGTAAGTCCAGCTTCCACTATTCCTCCCCCCCCTTTTTTCCCCCTCCCCGAAAATGATAGTTTGATTGCTGGCTGCTTGTTAAGGCAGGGTCAGTCTAGCTCCCGCTATCCCTTCCCCTCCCTCTTCCCCCCCTCGAAAGGTGACGTGTGGGGCTCTGGTCAAACAGTAAATCACTCGACTCACAGCTCCCAACACTGCTGTAAGTACACGCCTGATCATATTTTAGTGGACTTATTGACTGAAAGCTTCACTTTTGATCAATAATTAACTTAGTCCTTTCAGTCTTTATCTGTTAAATGTTTTAATAATCACCACATCTTTTAGGTATTGTACTTATCATGGACAGTGATTTCTTAAGCAGTGGGTAACCTGTCTCTCTTTACAGCTTGGAATGACAGGGTCACCTGCCAACCAACGAGAAAAATAGAAGGAGACGAACTAACGTCCTGAGACATCCCATGTTTAGTCTACTTACCTGTTGTGTAAGCCAACACAGGACCTAACCCCTCATCATAGCAGTGGTAACGAACCTGTTTTCCTGTCATCTGAAGTAATTACATACGGCTATACTCTGTGAAGAATGAGCCAGTGGTGGTCACCAACACCTGCTACCCCCCCACATCAGCAACGGCTACAATTTCAACAACACTCAGTGTCACCAACACCTGAAGCCCCATTACCGCGATATACCTATATTAGCGTTGAGTTCAAATGTAATTTTTTTCATTTCATTTTTCATTTTTCTTTCAATTAGGATACCCTTTCATGTTTTATTGTTTTACATTTTCCGTTTCTAAATGATAAAGTGTTTATCATTGTCTGTTATTATTTCTTTTTCTATTCATTAATTTTCCTGAGGAGGAGCCAGCCTTGGTAATACTGACTGAAGTTGTTACAGTGCTGAGTAAGCTTTCACATGGACAGTTAAATAACCGTGCCACATATAAACTAAATAATGTAGATCTTAATACTACCGATTGCGAAAAGGATTTAGGAGTTCTGGTTAGCAGTAACCTAAAACCAAGACAACAGTGCATTAGTGTTCGCAATAAAGCTAACAGAATTCTTGGCTTCATATATAGAAGTATAAATAATAGAAGTCCTCAGGTTGTTCTTCAACTCTATATATCCTTGGTTAGGCCTCATTTAGACTATGCTGCTCAGTTCTGGTCACCGTATTACAGAATGGATATAAATGCTCTGGAAAACGTACAGAGGATGATGACAAAAATGATCCCATGTATCAGAAATCTTCCCTATGAGGACAGACTGAAGTCCCTGAATCTGCACTCTCTCGAAAGGCATAGAATTAGGAGGAATATGATAGAGGTGTATAAATGGAAAACAGGAATAAATAAAAGGGATGTAAATAGTGTGCTGAAAATTTCCAGCCAAGACAGGACTCGCAGCAGTGTTTTCAAGTTGGAAAAATTCAGATTCAGGAAGGATATAGGAAAGTACTGGTTTGGTAATAGAGTTGTGGATGAGTGGAACAAACTCCCGAGTACAGTTATTGAAGCTAAAACCTTGTGTAGTTTTAAAAATAGGTTAGATAAATACATGAGTGGGTGGGGTGGGTGTGAGTTGGACCTGGCTAGCTTGTGCTGCTGGGTCTGGTACAGTGCTCCATCCTTGAGTGGGGATGACTAGACTGGGTGGGTCATTGGGATAATCTGGGGGGTGGGTCATTGGTCTAATCCAGGGGGGGGGGACATGGGCCTGCTGTGCATGGGTCAGTAGGCCTGTTACAGTGTTCCTTCTTTCTTATGTTCTTATGTAGTGTAAGCTGTGAGGGGGCTGCTGTTATGTGGCCTCTTGTATACACATGTACAGAACCTTTGTAATAAGAGGGTGTCCCAACGTTCATTTCAGTATCCTTGTTATTACTTGCTCTTTCAATATGCATGTACTGTATCAATGTGATAAGATGATGTATTAATTTTCTTTATTGTATTATTTGTATGTTTGGTTGAGTATAGGTTTGGGTGAGAAATGCAAGGGGAGGGTTAAGGCTTCCCACAAGTTTGTGCTGGGGAGAATTTAGGAATAGGTGTCATGTCTAAGAATAATGCAGGTTGCTGTGGTAAACCTGTTTGTTTTAGATTAGGAGGGGGATAAGGAGAGGGTGTTTGAAGTTCACACGGGGTTGTGTGTGTGGTGAATTATTAGGCAACGGAAGTTTATTACATCTGTTGCCGGATAGGTCCTGTATTTTATTTATTTGCTGTTATGCACTGTTTTAAATAAAAAAAAATAAGACAAACACATTTTACAAGATATATTTTGAAACACTTGTATACAATACCATAAAGGTGTTATTACCCTAAACAACAGAAACTTTTCACAATTAATATATTCCCCCCCCCAAAAAAAAAACAACAACACTGTAACCGCCATTATATTCTATTCTATTTGATTCGCCGGAATGGTATCCCGGCCTGGGTCTCTTCCATTTTGGTGACCAGGCATTGGTTCCCCAGGTAGGGAAGTGTTATTTATCTTTTCTTGCACATGCGGGGCAGGCAAGTCGTTGCAGAATGTTCTGGGTGCAATGCCTCTTGCTGTCTGGTAGGGTTGTCCAGAGCACTGCCAATAGCTCTGGTGCCCAAGGGGGCGGCACCATGTAGTTCGCTGCCAGTCTGTCCCAGCCTCCCGCCTGGAGCAATGTCATGGGCAGGAGCTTCCGTGTGGCATCTGCTACCAACCACACACATCGGCGGCCGGGATGCAGTGGAATTACCTGTCACTGGCGGACCCGTAAATCCCTCATAAGTTTGTCAGCCCCTGGGAGTCGGAGATACTTTGCGATCCTCTTGGCAGCTACCAGTTGGATCCTGTCTTCAAGGTGCTGTAGCTGCACCACTGCATTGGCCCATCTAGGAGCCCCTAGTATGGCCTGTACAGCTGTGTTCTGGATCACACAGAGGGATTTGATGTTTGTGGGTCTGGTGTGAACCATAGAAGGTGCCTGATAGTCAATGAGGGAGCGTATTGCCTGGATGTAGAACAACCTCATGACCTTGAGGCTGGCCCCAACCCTAGGGTTGGCCATGGCACTCAATGCCCTGACCCTCTGCAGAGCCCTATTTCTGGAAGGTGAGGCGCCTGTCAATGAAGATGCCAAGGTACTTATAACTGTGAACCAACTCCAGATCGATGCCCAGGACCCACAGCATCTTACTGGGTACCCTGGTGTGAAGGATCATGGCTTTGGATTTTGCCACAGATATCTTGAGCCCCAAGTGATGGCAAGTGAAAGCCAGCAGATCGAGGTCCTCCTGGACACACTGCAAAAGCCGGCGCTTCCTAGGTACGACAAGTGCCAGGTCATCGGCATAGCTGAGGAGGAAGGTGCCTCTGGAGAAAGGCAGGCACACCAGCTGGTGCATCAGTACATTGAACAGGGTGGGACTAAGCACCCCACCCTGTGGAGTGCCGTTGTCCAGGGTCTTGAGAGAAGAGGCATGCCCCTGGAAGTGTACCCGGGCCCGCCTGTCCTGGAGATAGGAACAAAGCCATGAAAGCAGTCTTCCTTTAACCCCCCTGCAGGCCAAGAGTGAGAGGATGGCAGGTGCACTGGCTAGCTCAAAAGCTTTCTCGAGGTCAAGAAAGACAACAATGTGGGCTTGGGCGTCCGACCCAATGCCGGCCAGTAGAGTGGAAAGACTTTCGAAAATGCCCACTCCTCTGGTGAATCCATAGAGGTGTTTATGAAGAGGGCCAAGCTTCCACCTCAAGCGCTCCAACACCATCCTTTCAGACACCTTCGAGATGCAACTTGTGAGGGAGATGGGTCGCACACTGCCAGAATTCCTAGGCTTAGGAATCGGTATGATGTCAGCCTCCTTCCATACATAACAAAAAAAAGGCACAATACCGTGACTGGAACGATACACAAATATCCCGCACATAAAAGAGAGAAGCTTACGACGACGTTTCAGTCCGACTTGGACCATTTACAAAGTCACACTAACCAGAAGCAGAGCAGGACGGCTATATATAGGCAGGAAGAGGTGGAGGTGGTAGCAGTAGTAGTAGTAGTAGTAGTAGTAGTAGAGGAAGTAGTAGTAGTAGTGGTAGTAGTGGGGACAGTAGTGGGAACAGTCTCAAAGTATGTTAATCTTTACATGGAATACTTCGAGACTGTTCTTCTTCCTACCATCGATGTGCAACCTTCACTCTGGCTCCGCTATGTTTATGGCATCTTTGCTCTGTGGCCTCATGACTCCAGTCTCTTCCAACCTTTTCTTGAAGCTCTTAATAATCTTGCCTCTTCCATTAAGTTTAAAGCTGAATGGGAATCTAATTCCATGCTTCCTTTCCTTGATGTCCATGTCCACCGTTAAGATACAGGTTTTTCCTTCTCCTTTAACCGAAAACCTATGCACAGTGGCATGTACATTCACTACTTTTCCTATCATGCTTCCCCTGTCAAGAAAAGTGTTCTTATCTCCCTCTTTCTCCATGCCCTCCACATCTGTGATCCTCAGTTCCTTCGAGCAGAAATTTCCATTCTTCATAATTCGTTTTCCTGTCTTGGCTACCCTTCCCATTTCATAGACTCTGCCCTCTCACGTGCTAAACGTAATTTCTTCTCTCCCAAACTCTCTACTCCTGGGAACTCTTCTGTCCTTTGCCTTCCCTACATTTCCGGTCTTTCTAATCTCAACAATTCTCTCCGTCCCTTAAACATCAAGCTTACCTTCTGCCAGACTAACACTCTTCGCACTAATCTCGTTCACACCTCTCCTCCCTCTACAGATGTTCCTGGTGTCTACTCTATTTCTTGCTCCTCCTGTCCTCTTCAATGCTTCGGAGAAAATGGTGGATCTCTTTCTGACAGACTTAGGGAGCACAAAAATAGTGTTAGGCTTGCCATCACTAACAATGCTCTTTTCTGTCACGTCAGAGATCATAGCAATCCTATTGACTGGTCTTCTGCTAAAACTGTCTTCTCTACTTCTAACTCGAACAGCCGCCGTCTAGTTGAATCCTCTCTAATACACAACTTTCCTTGTATGAATCTTAGTCCTGGCTTCGTCTCTGTAGATGCCTTCCTCTCCCACTACATTGTAAAATGCTCCAAACTTCAGAACACCTGTGACTTAACATGACTCCTCATTTTTTCTTTTTCTTTTTCTTTCTTTTTCTTCTTCTTCTTCTTCTCTTTCTTCTTCTCCCTCTTCCCCTTTCCTCTTTCCTTTTTCTCCTCTGGGTTGTCTTTCTTCCTTCTGTCTCGTGTTTCTGTTCCTTCTTTATTTATTTCACCACTTCCCCTTTCACCCACCTCTGTGCACTTGCTCTCCCACTGTGGGCACCTAGCTCCCTTGCAGTGCTCCCCTTTCTTTGTATTTGACTGGCTCTTCCTCTTTATTCCCCACTACTACCACTACTACTACTACTACTTCCTCTACTACTACTACTACCACTACCACCTCCACCTCTTCCTGCCTATATATAGCCGTCCTGCTCCACGTCTGGTTAGTGTGACTTTGTAAATGGTCCAAGTCGGACCGAAACGTCGTCTTAAGCTTCTCTCTTTTATGTGCGGGTTATTTGTGAATCCTTCCATACGACAGGGAGTTTGCCAGCTCGCCAAGTCCGGTTGACGACCCCCAGGACAGCTGCTAGTCCAGAATGGCCAGACCGAGTGATCAAGCCATAGGTGATACCATCATGCCCCGGTGCAGTGTCCCGATGAGATGTGACGGCTGCCTGGAGCTCTTGGTCGGTGAAGTCTTCATCCATGTCGTCCTCAGCCTGGCATGCCGCTTGGATCACCATCATCCTTCAAAGGAGGAGGGTGGTTGGAGGTCCCAGAGATCCGGAAGCAGTTGAGCCGTGGCCGCTCTGGAGGTGAAAAGGTCCACCTCACATTCTGCCTTCGTTGCGGGGTCTGGGTGCAACCGAGCCACACTGCAACACTGCCCAGTGGCCAATTGTAACTTGGTCCAAATCTCAGAGAAAGTGGAGGAGTAGCTGAGGGAGGCACACCACTCGAACCATTTAGCCTGCCGGACCCTGTGTGAGACATGGCGTGCATGCCGCACCACTTCCCTGAGCAGATGCATGGACTCAACCTTGCAATTACGCCTGTGCATCTTGCGTACAACATTAATGCGGTGGTTCTGGTCCCTGATGTCCTCATTGTAAAGCCACCAGTCACGTTTATATGACCCTGCGCCTGTAATCATAGGTATGGCTGCCTCTGCTGCACATGTGAAGGCCACCTGCAAGCTTTGAGCCGCCTCATCTGGGTCTTCTGGAAGAGGAGTCTCTGCCCACCAGTGCTCGATGACCTCCTGGAAGCACTGCCAGTCGGCCTTTTTTAGATTCCATCTTGGGGTAGGTGTGGGCAGCGGGCACCGCTGGACCATCAGCGTGGTGACCACTGCAAAGTGATCACTGTTGAGACAGCGGTGGACCTCCGATCTTGCACTCGAGAGCAACTGCCTAGAGATGAGTGTGACGTCCAAGCGGCCACAGTAGTGATGGGTAGGCTCACCATTGTTGTGGAGGGCGATCTCAGGGACCTCCTCCAGTACAGCCGCAAGGTGCCTCCCAGCTGCGTTGGTAGGAGAGACAGAAGAAAGTATTGGGTGGTCGGCGTTGGCATCCCCAGCCACAACAAGACCCTCTTGGGGGGCGAGTGCTGCCACCTCTGAAATGTTAAGGGCATACCTAGAGCTTCTGTAAATGTTGTAAGCCATGAGAGGTCCATCTGGCAGGTGTAAGGTGACAGCCTGAACCTTCACGCCCTCCCAACAGTTAATGGGATCAGTGGAGATTGAATGAGGGATAGTGGTCCTGACCTTGATTGCCATGCCCCTGCCAGACCCTTCCAGGTGCTGAAGGTAGGCTGAGAATTCCGGAATACATGGCGGCATTTGATGTGACGAATTGGTAAGTGTCTCCTGGAACAGGAAGACATCAACCTCATCCAGATCTGCAGCTTCAATCACTAAGTGAATTTTCTGCTGCAGCCCACAAATGTTCCACTGGAGGATCTTCAAGGGCCGCAGAGGTGGCTCACTGATTCCATCTCTGCCTGGGACTCGTCGTCCGTTGTTGGCGACTCCGAGGCCTCCTCCATCACCGACTGGAAGGACTCCTGGATAATGGCTTGAAGTTCAATTGAGTCCTTCCTGTCCAGTAGGACCACGCCCAGCATCCATGACAGGAGCTGCCTGCAGGCGCCCCTGTCCTCTGCCGACGGCAGCAGGCGACAGAGGAGTGCTGAGATGACCCCGATGGTTTTCTTAAGTCGATCGGGAAATGATTCGACCATTACCTCTGCAGGCATTGAGCTGGACGACCCTTCGAGTCGGGGCTGGTTCACTGGGTATGTCTGGGTTGCTGCCGACACTGCAGCAGCGTAAGCTGGGTGCACCCTGGGCCCGGCCTGAGTGGCCATGGGCTTCTGGGTCCCCTGACGGGGAACCTCTGTCTGACTCTGGCCGCTCAGAGTAGGGGCCTGCCCTTGGGATGAGGCCTGCTGACGGGATGGCAAGGGATGCTGGTGCCCAGCTGGGACCTGCTGGGCAGTGTGCCTGGGCTGTAGCTGTTTTTCCCAATGATTCTGTCTTCTTGGCCACCTTGCCATCTGACCCCGCAGTTGACCACGCTGCTGCAAGCCAGTGCCTGCCCCCTGATGCCACTGCTGGGAGCCCAGTGCTGGGAACTCGCTGGTATTGCCCACCTGTGGTATCTGGGGAACCGTGGTTGGAGCCCATCCCGACTGTTGCTGGGTGGTTCCAAGGCTGGGTGGCATCGGGGCTGTCGAGTCGTTCCGATGACGAACCTGCTGCCAGTGCTGCATCTTCACAGGGCAGCTCCAGTTCTAGGCATGGTGCCTCTTTGAGCAGTTGGCACACTTGGGCTCTGGCCGAAGGGCTTCACCAGTTGGCTGTTTGAGGATTGCAATGCAGTCCTTCGAGTCGTGTGCCTTGCTGCACACACCACACTTCTTCTCTCGCTGGCAGGTGGCTGCAATATGATTGAACCCCTGACAGTTGAAGCATTAAACTGCTCCTGACAGGTATGGTCGGGTCTTGAATCTTACCCAGACCCCAAGGTCCAGGTGCGTGGGAAGTGGACCTTTGTGGTGGATCAGCACCTGGCGGGTGGGCACCTTGTTCACCGTTGCAGTGAGTCGCTCTGCCTTGATAATATTGGGCACTCCAAAATGGGGTCAAGTCGGAGGGGCACAGGGACGTGTAAGAGCACCCCCTTGTAGACCTTCTCCGAAGCAACCAGTTCTTCCATGCTGGGATGCATCACAACCAGCCCCTTCAACTGCTCGTAAGAGTCTTCGTCCCGAGGTATGACCAGAACCTCGTTCCTGAGAGTGAATTCGCAGTGGAACTTGAGGCGGGGTAGACCTTCCAGATACCTTACAAACCCATAATTGGGAACCTTGAATTTGTTGAAGGCCCTGGTTGCTTGTGCCCGAGCTGAGCGGGAATTCCTCCTTCCATGTGGAGTCAGCCAGTCCCCATCCACTCTGGAGGCTGTCACCGGGGAAGGGGCCTGGGATGGCTCCAACCTTGCCAGTTGAGAGGCTACAGCCTCCTGGCTTCCTTCCACGGCCCCTATGGCCATCTGGGGATGCAAGTCTCCTTGGGTAGGGGCTGCCGACGGACCTATTGGCAGATTGGCAGATACAGTAGTCTCCACTGCATCCTTGGCCTTCTTGGTGGGGCCTCTCACCTGTCCCACGTCGTCCTCCAACTCGTCCCCGCATTCCAAGGAACGTTTAGGCCGCTCTCCTGGGTGTGTCATGATGATTGTAGGTGTGGGGACAGAGTCAGCAGCGGAGCTGCTGCCTGTGACCTCACAGCCACCCACACTGGGTGCAGAGCTGTGAGGCTCAGAGCCCCAGTCGAGGCCAGTAGCCACCCACACATGGCTCACTGCTCTGAAGCACTGAACACAGTCCAAGGATCACCAGGAACGACTCTAATCTGTGTGCTAATTTGTGCATAAACTAACACAAAATTTCCCGAGCGAACACAACACATTCTCTGTTTTCCAATCTCCGTCCAGTCGACAATACTTCAATGAATCTTCCCTCCACTATAACCGCTATCACTAACATGCTTACTTACATCCTTACAGTTAATTATGAAATAATCTTAAGTAAGTGTGGAATATTAAAAATTACCTGAATGAATCTCTTTAGATACATACTAGTAATTTAATAAAAGTAACAAAGGTAATTATTCTTTATCAAGATTACAGAGACATGTAGGAATTTTAGGACGTCCTAGGTCGCAAAAAAAGTCCTCCTTGGATACCTACTGTCATATCTCCACAAGTCACTCTGGACCTATATTAATTTCAAATAAAATATACATCACCCAGAATTCTGGTAAACATTAATATAAATATGTGGACTGTATGTTAAATTTAATAAATGACTACATATACATTGAAGGAGAATTTATAATAATAACATTCACTAATTTGTCTGGAGATTACTTGGTGTGTCATACACAAACTCCTGCCTAAAATATGAAGAAAATACTAGCCAGAATTTCAACATAAATATAAACATTACTCAACTGGGGTAATTTTATCCTGTTTCCATCTAATTACATAGTTCTGTCCAGGACTGTGTAATTTGCAGGACTGCAAATCTAACAATTTCAGCTCCTATTTGAGAGGTTTTAAACACAATATAACCTCTAGAGTGACGAAAATTCTTCTGATTTTTCACTGATGTTATCTTGCCCAGTACGAAACAATGGCGTCTCTCCTAAGCGACACTAACCTACCATCGCTGGTTCATTCTTCTATTTACAAATTAATTTTTATTAACTACAATGTATTCCATGAATTTACATACAAAATACACTGTATTTTTGGAAAATATACAGTATTTTCCAGAGTAAGTATATAATGATCGGTGTTCACAGTAACACCAAGACACAGTACATTGAATATCAAATATTAATATAAGTGTGTTGTAACCTAATCTAAGACAATGTCACCTCAACCAGGTGACAATAACTGCCAGTGACAAATATTTCTAGGAACATTACAACAGTGACATTCAACTTAATGTAACTTACTTGTAACCCTACCATTTCTACCATAAAAAACTAAATAAAAGAGTACTCCCCATGATGACAGTCCCATGTCCCGCTTATATGTGGACATCTCCCATCATGCAAAAAAGTGTCTATGAATACACATAGGGTACAGGATAAAACACAGTTTACACTCGTGCTGGCCGCTGGCACAGAGAGCCACAATTTTTACATGCCTTTACCGATCCTAAAGCACATGGCGTTACACATCAGAAAAAATGCATTATTCCAACACACTCGCACTCCCAACAATCACACACATCCTTAGCAACTGTCAACCCTAACGAGGCGACCCTGTTTCATACCCCTGACATCCCTTCTCACAGTAGCATACACCATCCCTATCCTACCCCTCCTTCTTGACTTACAAGTCTAATAAAACCCATAATCTGAGTTCTCTGCATCCTACTGGAAAATCCCTCTCCCACCTCCGCCCATAAATATCCCTATTTTGACACAATGTTTTATCAAACAGAACACCCACCGCTTCACCTCGCTAACCAATGGGCAACTATATTGTGGAAAATTACATTTATCTTGATGAATCTCATTACATGCATACAAGTAAATGGTAACAAAGATAATTATTATTTATCAAAGTTACAGAGACAAGTAGGAATTTTTAGGACGCCTAGGTCGCAAAAAACGTCCCCCTTCTGTACCTACCATCTATCTCTCCATAAGTTGCTCTAAACCTACATTAATTGCAAATGAAATGTACATCACCAGGAATTCTGATAAATTTAATATAACTTTGTGGACTGTATATTAAAATTAAAAAATGATTACGTATACACATTTATATAACAGAAGGAGAATTTATAATTATAACACTCACCAATTAGTCTGGAGATTACTGTGTATCATGTACAGAACCCCTTTCTACCTAAATTTATGATGATAATACTTGCCAGAATTACAAACATAATTTAGATAGCTTATCTGAGATTCCTGGAGCTTTCCTGTACATCTGTTTAATGCTCAAGTTATGCAGGAATGCACATCCATCAATTTGGCTCATATTCGAGAGGTTCTAAGCCTATCTTGTTCCTCATCCTCATATCTTACATAGACAAGGATGTCAGCCACAGCACCGTGTCTTCCTTTGCAGATGACACCTGAATCTGCATGACAGGGTCTTCCATTGCAAACACTGCAAGGCTCCAGGAGGACATCAACCAAATCTCTCAGTGGGCTGCAGAAAACAATATGAAGTTCAACGCTGAGAAATTTTAATTACTCAGATATGGTAAACACGAGGAAATTAAATCTTCATCAGAGTACAAAACAAATTCTGGCCATAAAATAGAGCGAAAAACAAACGTCAACGACCTGGGAGTGATCATGTCGGAGGATCTCACCTTCAATGACCATAACATTGTATCAATCGCTGCTGCTAGAAAAATGACAGGATGGATAATGAGAACCTTCAAAACTAGGGATGCCAAGCCCATGATGACACTCTTGAGGTCACTTGTTTTATCTAGGCTGGAATATTGCTGCACACTAACAGCACCTTTCAAGGCAGGTGAAATTGCTGACCTAGAAAATGTACAGAGAGCCTTCACGGCGCACATAACGGAGATAAAACACCTCAATTACTGGGAGCGCTTGAGGTTCCTGAACCTGTATTCCCTGTAATGCAGGTGGGAGAGATACATGATTATATACACCTGGAAAATCCTAGAGGGACTAGTACCGAACTTGCACACGAAAGTCACTCACTAAGAAAGCAAAAGACTTGGCAGACGATGCAACATCCTCCCCCCAATGAAAAGCAGGGGTGTCACTAGCACGTTAAGAGACCATACAATAAGTATCAGGGGCCCGAGACTGTTCAACTGCCTCCCAGCATACATAAGGGGGATTACCAATAGACCCCTGGCAGTCTTCAAGCTGGCACTGGACAAGCACCTGAAGTCTGTACCTGATCAGCCGGGCTGTGGCTTGTACGTTGGTTTGCATGCAGATAGCAGTAGCAGCCTGGTTGATCAGGCTCTGATCCACCAGCAGGCCTGGTCACAGACCGGGCTGCAGGGGAATTGACCCCCAGAACTCTCTCCAGGTAAACTCCAGGTAGAAAATTAAGCACATTTCATTAGAATGCTTGTAACACATTCAAACAAAAAAAAAAAAATGGCGACTTCCCCTGCTCGCCAGCGCAGGCGCAGAGCTTCCCTGGCGGTTCATTTCTTCAAAATACACTTTTAATCAGGTTTATTTACACAGCACAACTTTGGGAAATTATTTTCCACAACTGGTATGAAAGTGAATTCAGAAAAGTCCATTGTCATGGGGTTAGGAGCTTGGGTGGGGAGGGTTGAGTGGGATAGTGTAGTTGTTATGAAGTGGGTGACTTCGTTAAAAATTGTGGTCTTATCTATGCAGATGATCTGGATGTTGCACTTGTGGAAAACTCGGTTAGGTTGGTAGACAGGATTCTGGGTCGCTTGGGAGCATTGCGGCCCTATCATTTGACCCTTGTGCAGCGTGCCATTGTTATTAACGTCTTATTGTATAGTAAGGTGGCAGCCATGTTCCCTTTAACAGGGACGGCAATTGCAAACATACTTAGAAGGGTTTTTAAATTCTTTTGGGGTTCGGGCTGTGATTGGCTTAAAAGGGATGTGGTAATGTTACCTGTGCATCAGGGGGGGTTGGGTTTGATGGATTTAAAGTGGAGGGTCAAATGTATCTTTGTTAAGAGGGAGGTGATGAGGGAAGGTGGGGGTGGGGGGGGGGGTTTGGTCAAGATACACGGTATATTGAAACAGATGTATACAGAGGTTGTGTTGCATGAGTGTGAAACTGTTTTGAGGGCTCTAGTGTTGGCTCGGGATCTGGGGAAGGTGATAATAGGTAGGCTGTGTAGGATGTTAGTGGGGAGGGTAGTGGCACCAGTGGAGGGGATTTTCCCCATGCATGAATGGGGAAGTATATGGGGTAGGTACAGTAGGTTGAGGTTACAACCCCATTGGTATGAAGTGATATATCGTTTTTTGCATGGGATTTTACCGTCAGGTGTGGTTTTACGGGATAGACGGGTGGTTGAGTGGGTCTGTGGAATATGTGGAGGTGAGGATTCGGCATTCCACGTGGTGTATTTTTGTGAGGGGATGGGGAGCATCAGGGGTTGGTTGAGCAGGATGCTGCATAGGATAGGGGGTAAAGGCGTTTCTGTTCTGCATTTCTAGTCTTGACATGGGGGGTATGGATGAGAATATCATTAGGGCTGTGGGGTACATTATGGATGTTTATATTTTTATTATTATTATTAAATATTAGCCGGTATTCTCCTGGCCTGGGCCTTTTCCAAGTGGTGGCCCGGCCTTGGCTCCCTCTTTAGGGAGTGTCTGAGACCTAAGTCTCCCATGGGAGGAGGCACAAGTACCTCCTCATCTTTGGGACCAACTGTCCCCAGGCCTAGCCACAAGCTAGGCATCTCTGGTCTACCATCCCTGCCCCAAGGGGGCAAATGGGAATGACAGTCTTATGAGCTAAAGGCTCGGGCTCAGGCACCTACCCTACCCTAGAAGGGTTAGGCATGGTGTCGATGAATGTTTATATATACATATCGTGGGGAATGCGAGGGATTTATAAAATGTTGTGTCGAAACAGAAATATTTATGGGCGGAGGTGGGAAAGGGATTTTCCAGTGGGATACTGAGAGCTTACGTTAAGGATTTTTTTTACATATTATTTAAAAACAATACAGCTTAACATAAAACTTCTTAAATAAAATTTAAAATGAATACATTATGGATCTCAATCCTACAGAATGTACACTGACAAAATAAAAAAGACACAAAATGAACTGATATCGTAAAGGGTTCTTAATGGAGATATCGTAGGTTAAGGTAGACACACTTGTAGGATGGTAGCTATATTGTCAGACTGAGATGAGGAATGGAGCCCAGTGCCTTGCCTGTCTACGCCTGGATGGTCTGCCGCCGAGTGAGACCGGGACAGAGGGATGAGCCTCCATGTGTGCATCCCGTGACGTCACACAAAGCCACAGGCCTACAAGGGGTCTCGTATCTAAAGCATATGGATGATACTACTATGCTATCCTATATCATACAGGGAATACAGGGATCAGCAACTATGCTGACACTGACACAAAGAGGTTGCACATATACACTCGCAAATATTGCTATATAACAGACGTAACATTAAGAATAATGGGTAATCTGAACCCTATTTACAAGAAACCTAACAGACATAACTTAGAGGTGACCTCTGTAACAGGGTCAAATAATGAATTATATAAACATCCATTGAATCCAAGCCTTCCAGGTATATGTAGTTTACATAATATTACTGTGACATATGACAAAGGTTCAATACAATAGAAAGAATATTCACGATAAAATATGTATCAGTTAATCTCAACCTTCACATTAGTCAATAAACGAAATAACCTACATCCTAATCATTAAAACAAGTACATAAACTACCCCAACCAACCCCCGGTACAGGAAAATTCTCTATAACATACATATGTGCCTCACTACGAACCCTATCTAGTCATTACAAAATAATAAAAGTCATAAGCATTCCTCACCCATCTTCAGGATGAGCACATTATATAATGCAGAAAGAAATGCGGTGCAATCAATACAAACTCTCTTTGTCAGGGAAATGCGTGAAAGAAATGAACAGTATACCAAATAAGCAATATAGTAGTATATCCTAACATAAACTGCCATAACTCACTTCATAAATAACAACAGATTAACATCTCAAAACATGATAAATATATCGCACATGAAACATGTCCACAAGGCTGTATACGCACAGTGGACATAAACCCAAATACTCATAACACCAATCACACTTGGTATATTAAATCACCACAACCAGATGTAGACCAAACGAAATGAAAACTTTGCCAGATGGACTATTGTCACACATTGCGTCATTATGTACTGGAGTGTGATAAAATTAATGAATTTAGAAACAACTCACTCAGAAGTGTTCAAGAAATGGCAAAGTATTTTATCCACAGTGGTATATTACAGACCATTCTGGAGAAATACCCTGACTTTGCTAGCTGTAAATAATGCATTACCACATGTGTGCGTGTGTGTGTGTGTGTGTGTGTGTGTGTGTGTGTGTGTGTGTGTGTGTG
>NC_091389.1:2143852-2253852 GCF_038502225.1 Cherax quadricarinatus | reverse complement strand
CAGGTGTGGAAGTGTGAATTGCTCATTACTCTATAATTTGTTCATGATTGTAGCCATGTATAAACGTAAGTAACCATTCTACAGAATTCATTACCTTTGTAACTTGTGAGCTCATTACCTTTGTACCTAGTTCAGCTATCAAAACTTTGGGGGCCCAGTCCCTGGACCCATTACGTACCTCTGTAATCTGTAAATACCTTTGTAACTTGTCATGATTGTGACCAGACCTACCTGGAGTTCATTACCTTTGTAAATTGTGAGTTCATTACCTTTGTAAATTGTGAGTTCATTACCTTTGTAAATTGTGAGTTCATTACCTCTGTAACTTGCTCAGCTATCAAAACTTTGGAGTCCAGTCCCTGGACCAATTATGTACCTCTGTAATCTTTTGACTACCGCCCACAGGATGGGTATGGGGTGCATAATAAACATTAAACTAACTCTTAAGTGGTGATATCCAAATTAATCCAGGACCTCAAACTATTGTGCAGAGGCAAAACAGACAGATAAATGACGGCGATAATGACGGTCTAGTAGCTAGGAATGATAACCTTAACTCCATATGTAATGCATACATAGGTCAATGTGAGACAATACAGCCATTATTATCTCAAACACTACCAAACAGGTGCATACACTGTACTAAAGTACGCATGAAAAACAGAAAAGGCACCTTATGTAAAATGTGTAAGGGGTGGGTGCATGATGGATGTATGTACAATTATAGCAACGGTGCCAGAATTCATTTTGTGTGTAACAAATGCACTTTGGCACAGTTACCCTTTAGCAATGATGACATTGATTTACCTAATTTTAATACAAATGACCCATTGCCATATATTGATGATTATGATAGTTTTATGAAAACAGACCTTCACTTTATTCATGTCAATGCAAGATCACTACTTCCTAAATTGGCAGAGATTAGGATTCTAGCTAACAAAATTAGGACGGCAGTTATAACCATCTCTGAATCTTGGTTGGATGATACGGTGACTGACGACGAGGTCAAAATAGATGGTTACAATATAAAACGCTTAGATAGGAACAGAAAGGGTGGTGGAGTATGTGCCTACATTAGAAATGACTTAGCTTACAACCCAAGACCTGATTTAAATAACAATAAACTGGAGATTCTATGGTTTGAAGTGCTGCTTCCTAAGACCAAACCCATCTTAGTAGGAACTAGTTACCGCCCTCCTACCCAGGACCAGTTCTTAGAAGACTTTTCCAGAGTCTTGTCCGGAGTTGAAAACAATTGCGAGACAATAATACTGGGCGACTTCAATATCTGTTTTCAGCAGCAAAATAACGGGCTATGCAAAAGGTATAAGCAAATTCTAGGATTAAATAGTTACACTCAACTAATTAATACTCCAACCCGGATCACACAGTTCTCAGCCACCCTAATTGACCACATACTTTGTAACCACTCTGAGAACATTAGTCAGTCAGGCGTCATTACCACAGGTCTTAGTGATCATTTCATCATTTACTGCACCAGGAAAATCACTAGGGTTAGGATAGGCCTACACAGGACAATAAAAATGAGGTCAACTAGAAACTACAGTAAAGAAACACTGGTAAATAGGCTACGCAATTGTGACTGGACAGAGATAACAAGTTGCATGGACGTAAACGATGCCTGGGAAAAATTCAAAACAATATTCACTACCATCCTTGATAATATTGCACCAGTTAAAGAGGTTAGGATTAAACGAAGAACTGAACCCTGGATGAATGCTGAGATATTAGATAATATGAAATTCAGAGACCAGCTGCTAAAAAGATTTAAAGCAAACAGACAGGATATTGCAGCACTAAATGAATTCCAAAGGGTGAGGAACAGAGTACAGAGACTTTTAAAAGGAGCAAAGGCAAAGCACTACTGCTCAAAAATTGAAGAGTATAAGCATAACCCCAGAAAGCTCTGGCAACAACTAAAACAGTTGGGGTATAGCCATAAGCCAGTAGATAGGTCTAACATAGTACTCACTATCGATAATGAGGTATGCCACGATACATCTAAGGTGGGAAATTGCTTTAATTGCTACTACACATCTGTTGCATCAACACTAGTAAGTAAACTACCAGCTGCATCAAATACCTTTAACACAGACTCTGATAAGTTTCAAACATACTATACCAATAAAGGGGTAACCCCAAACAGTTGTCAACTAGTAAGTGTATCTCATGACTTTATTCAAAAAGAACTAAGCAGGTTAAACCCAACTAAGAGCACAGGCCCTGATAACATCCCGTCTAAGTTCCTAAAAGATGGTGCTTCTGAACTGTCAATCCCTATTGCTCACATAATAAATCTATCAATCACCACTAGTACCGTACTGGAGGGGTTCAAGGAGGCCAGAGTTACTCCTATCTTCAAGAAAAATAGTAGGTCTGATGTAAGCAACTATAGGCCTGTTAGTATACTCAGTATAATATCTAAAATTCTAGAGAGGGCGGTGTATTCTCAAGTAGTTAAGTACCTTAATGACAACAACATTCTCCATAGCTATCAATCGAGCTTCATTTACAACACTCACTGGCAGTGTACACACAGGCGAGCTACCTTGTATCAACATGGCGCTGAGTGTGAGGAGGCCCGTAAATACCATTGATACTGAGCTGCTTCGCGGGGCGATTTCACCCTCTTCAGTGCAAGTCTTACTCCCAACAATCATTAGGGAGCCCTATGGAATCCAGGACGATGAGGTGTATGGTGTAGCCCTGAATGGGGCTTATAGAATCTTCGTCAAACTGAATTCCACGTCCGTGTATGAGTCTTTGGTGACGAGATTCCAAGACGTGAGTCTTGACGCTACTCCGGCTGTGAAGGTGCGTTTGATCGATGTATCTCGCCACTTTACGTGGGTTAAGATACGTAATGTCCCATTTGAGGCAGATGAGGCTGACATAAGGAGTGTTTTTGAGACATATGAAACCGTACATCTGGCACAAAAGGGCAAGTGGACGGCAGGTGCTTACATGGGACGTCCGGAGGGTACCTTTTCCCTGAAGATGACTCTGAGACATCCCATACCATCTTACGTCGTGTTGGAGGACTTCAGGACGCAAGTTATGGTATCGTATGCCGGACAGAGACGTACGTGCAGAATATGTGGGGCGTACGACCATATGGCGGGAGAGTGCGTGAAGCTGAGGAGGGCGCCAGCGCAAACTGGTGAAGCACCAGTTCCCAGCGTGATAGCTGTTGAGAGCCCCGCGCGAAAGCAAGGGCCTGGGTGCTTGTGGAGTGAAGAGGTAGAGGATTCCAAAG
Organism: Cherax quadricarinatus; assembly: GCF_038502225.1. Lineage (NCBI taxonomy): Eukaryota > Metazoa > Arthropoda > Malacostraca > Decapoda > Parastacidae > Cherax > Cherax quadricarinatus. The sequence continues at coordinate 2,250,572 of NC_091389.1, read as the reverse complement.
AGGAGACTGGCATGTGTGAGGTAAGCTGTGATGTAAAAGGATCTGTTACTACACAAGGGAAAAGTACAGAAGTGCAAGTGCAGGAGGAGGTGCAGGCTCTAGAGGAAGAGCTTCAGGAAGTGTTAAGGACATTGATGGCGCCTGCAGAGGATGTTGTTCCTGAGCTGGTGAGAGGCACGGCGTTGCCTGTAGAGGAATGTAAGGATAGAAAACATAGCAGGGTTGACGGGCCAACTAGTAAGAGAGAGTTGTCGCCGTGTGCTGTGGAACGAGGCGTTGTGGAGGTTGAGGTTCATCGTGAGGGAACCTCAGAAGATAACATGGATGTAGAGGGCATCACGAGGAAGAGAGCGGCAGCGTCAGACTCAGATGATGTCCTGACGCCGGCGCAGAGGTCTGGGAGGAAGGAAGAGCAATGTCGAAGTAGTCACGATAAGAGGCATCGCAAAAAAAGGGGGGGGGGTTGATCGTGTGAAGCCTTGTGCTGGCTCTGGGGCAGGAGGCCCTGGGATGAATGAAGTGAGGAGGAAGGGTTGGAAACTATAAAGAGGCCTTAGGTGTATGACTGTGAACGTAAATGGACTGTGTAATAGTGTGAAGAAGGAATGGTTTCGAATGTTTCTGTATAAATATAGGGTGGATGTAGTGTTCCTGCAAGAACACAATTTCAAGGAGGGAAGAGTGCTCGAGGTGGAGGGGTTTCAGGTCATGACTCTGCCATCTGCACGTCTGAAAGGTGGTGTGGGTATATTGATCAGGGAGGCAAGCCCGTTTGTGTTGCTAAGAAGTGAGGGGGGAGGGGGGGAAGAGCATTGCGCGTGGATGGGTGGTGGATGGGGCAGAGGGTATCTTTTGTAAGTGTGTATGCACCAGCGGAAAATGATGTGAGGGTAAAAAGGGATTTTGTATGTGAAGAACTAGTTTTCTTCTTACGTGGTTTACCTGCAGTGGCCGTCGTTGGTGGGGACTGGAACTGCGTTATTAGGAGGGCTGACGTGGAACCAAAAGGGGCGGGGCACGTGTCGGCAGCCTTGCGAGATCTTTTGAGGGATATTCAGTTGCGGGATGCGGTTGGAGGAGGGGCGTGGGAGGTAGAGCACACTTTTGTAAGACGGGGTTACGCTGCTAGGTTGGATAGGCTGTATATATCTCAAAGGGTTGGGTTGACATTTTTCCGTACAATAGAAGTAGCTTATTCGGATCATCGGGCAGTAGTAGCAGAGGTGGTGTGGGAGTCACTAGCAGGTATATCTAGGGGATATTGGAAATTAAATACAAGTGTGTTAGGTGATGAGGAGGGGATAGAGGGATTTGCAACGCTGTGGGAGGGGTTACGTGCAGAGATAAATGGGGAAGAGGATGTGGTGATGTGGTGGGATGGTGTGGCTAAAGAACGGATTAAGCAATATTACGTAAAGGAAGGGGAACGTATCAATTCTTTAAAATATGGGCTTGCTAACTATTTGGAGGATAGATTACGGGGTTGTTATGCGAGGGGGGCGGTGGCAGGCACTTATCCAATGGATGAAATTATGGCAATTAAAGGGAGGCTGCGTGAGGTACAGGATGAGAGGTTCCAAGCGGTGCGGGTACAGGCGGGGGTGGAAGAGGTGTTATGGGGCGATAGACCTTCATCGTGCATATTGCGTAGGCAGAAACAAAGACAGCAGGCAATGACTATTCCATGGTTGGAGGTTCATGAGTCGATAGGAGGGTACAGGGAGAGGCAGGTCACACAAGCTACGGAAGGAATGGGGGCGTTTGCTGACAAGTGGTATGAGAAGTACTGGCAACAAGAAGGGGTAGAGGATGGGGTTTTAGAACAGGTGTGTGGGAGTGTGGTATGTCAGTTGCGTAACAGTGATAGGGAAGCACTGGGTGGGGAAATAACTGAGGGGGAAATATGGAGGGCTTTAAGTGGAATGCGAAAGGGCAAAGCACCGGGAATTGATGGACTCCCGGCAGAGTTTTATCAGCAGCATTGGGAATTATTGAGGCATTTTCTGGTTAGGTTATTAAATTGCATGAAAGAGAGAGGTGAGCAGGGTGAGAAGCAGGCAACGGCTGTCGTTGTGTTGGTACCGAAGGGTAAGGGGCAGCATACGCTTCGGGATTACCAGGCGATCTCGTTGTTATGCGCAGATTATAAATTGTTTGCGAAGATTTTGGGAAATCGGGTCAAGTGTGTGGTGGGGCGGGTAGTATCAAAAACTCAGTTTGGTTTGCCAGGGAGGTCTATGGTGGAGGGGCATGGGTTACTTAGGGATTTCGTGGAGGCAAAAGGGGGGGAAGGGAGGGAGGTTTGGTGGCGCTCGATTGGCAAGGGGCATACGATAGAGTGGATCGGAAAGCATTGAAAGCCATCCTCAGGGGTCAGGGGTTTGGGGATGAAATAGTGGGTTGGGTTGAGGCGATGTATGGAGGTGCAATGGCGAGGCTACAGATTAATGGTCGATTGGGTGGGAAGATTGTAATGGGTAGGGGACTTAGGCAGGGGTGTCCTATGTCACAATTATTGTTTGCGTGCATACAGGACCCCTTTTATAGATTGATGGAGCAGCGTATGTGTCACGTAGAGGGACCAGGGTGTGAGGTTGCGAGGGTTTGGCCAGTTTTAATTGAGTATGTGGATTATACAACTGTTCTGATCAGGGAGGGGATGTCAATGGACACATTAGATGGGGTAGTACAAATGTTCGCAGGGGCAACTGGTATGAGGGTAAATTCAGATAAATCCATGGTCATGGGGTTAGGAGCTTGGGCGGGTAGGGTTGATTGGGGTAGTGCAGTTGTGAGGAGGCAGGTAAATTCGTTAAAAATTTGTGGTCTTATTTATGCAGACAATCTAACTGTGGCACGCATGGAAAACTCGCTTAGGATGGTAGAAAGGATTCAGGGACGCTTGGGTGCATTGCGACCTTATCATTTGACCCTTGTGCAGCGTGCCATTGTTATTAATATCTTACTGTATAGCAAAGTATGGTACGTGGCAGCCGTGTTCCCATTAACTGGGCCAGCAATAACGAACATACTTAGGAAGGTTTTTAAATTCTTGTGGGGTTCGAGCTGTGATTGGATTAAGAGGGATGTGGTAATGTTACCTGTAAGTAAGGGGGGGCTGGGATTGCTGGACTTAAAGCAGAGGGTCAAATGTGTCTTCATTAAAAGGGAGGTGATGAGGGAAAGTGTGGGTGGAGGGGGTTTGGCCAGGATCCATAACAGATTGCAACGGATGTATACAGGAGTTGAGTTGCATGAGTGTGAAACAGTGTTGAGGGCTCTGGCATGGGATCGAGAGCCAGCAAAGGTTAAAATAGGTAGGTTGTGTAGATTGTTAGCCGGGAGGGTTGTAGCACCTGTAGAGGGAATTTTCCCCATGTATGCATGGGGAAGTATATGGAATAGGTTGAGTAGGATGAGGTTGCAACCTTGTGTTCGGGATGTAATGTATCGTTTTCTGCACGGCATTTTACCGTCGGGTGTGGTTCTACGGGATAGACGAATCGTTTACGGGGGGGGGGGGGGAGTGTGGGATATGTGGTGGGGAGGAGTCGGCTTTTCATGTAGTATATTTTTGTGATGGAATGAGGAGTGTCAAGGGGTGGTTAAATAGGGTGATAAATAGGATAGGAGGTAAAGGAATTTCTGTATTTAGAGCATTAAGTCTCGACGTGGGGGGTTGGGAGGAAATTGTAATCAGAGCTGTGGGATACATTATGGCAGATTATATCTATATAGTGTGGGGATTGCGGGGGAAACAGGTTACTGAGGTGAAGAGGAGGGTGTTAGCGGTAACGTTCTATAAAACGGTATGCAGAAATAAGGAAATTTATGGGAGGAGGCGGGTGAAGGATTTTTCAGAGGGATATAGGCAACTTACGTTACAGGTTTTATTAGACTTGTAATATACGAGGGAGGGGAGGATATGATTGGAAAGTGTTGCTGGGGTAGGGAAGTCATGGGTGAAAACAGGGTTGCCTCCCTGGTAATGGATAACAAATGTTTGCGAGAGTGTTGGATGAGTGATGCGTGAGTGAATAATATGTGGACCACGGGTGCTAGCACCTGTGGAGCTGGCCAGTTTTTTGTGTGACTGGACTATACACTTATTATACATATTGTGTGTGGTAATATTGATTACAATGACATTGTAATTTGGAGATTTGCTATAATAATTGCATGTATTTGCTCCAACTTGTTTTCTAGGTGCATTGCACTGCATAGTGTTGATGCTGTGATCATGCACGGTGTCCAGAGATATGATGTGATATGTTTGTTCTATTCTATTCTATTTGATTCGCCGGTAATCCCGGCCCGGGTCTCTTGCATTTTGGTGACCCGGCATTGGCTCCCTGGGTAGAAAAGTGACATTTATCGTTACTTGCACCTGTGTGGCAGGTCTTCAGCAGGAAGGAGGGGGTACCTCACCGGCCCTATGGCCAGATGACGTACCAAACGTTAGTGTGCACTAACAGTGGCTGGTGTGCAGTGCAATGGAGGCCCAAAGCAGGCCCTCGCAGCAACTTCAGCGGGGGGGTGGATGACATGCAAGGACTGGAAGAAAGGTTTCCAAGTCCCTGACAGCTAAGTACACAAGATGTGCTGCCTCATTCTCTTGGGTCTGCTCTACTGGGGTCATTGGGAAGTGTCTACGGCAAAGGGGCATCGTAGCCGGACAGTCTAACAGGTAGTGCACCAAGGGCTGCAGAACCATTCGGTCACAATGGGCACAGAGCTCCTCTCGTGCCCGTTCAACAATCCGCGCAGTGGTGGGATACCCTAAGCATAGGCGGTGGATATGCACCCTCAGTTCCCTGGACTGTGTCCGAAGACTTGGAGGGGGCACCCTGTGGGTCGCCCTGACATACCAACAGAGGCTCCATGACTCCCAAGGGTCAGGGAATGGGCGCCTCGCCGCATCAGCAGCCAACAGCGCAATCTGGCTGAGGCTGATGGAGATCGCAGCATGTGGCTGTGCCTCGAGGGTTGCAGTCCTAGCAGCCTCATCTGCAGCATCATTGCCAGGGATACCCACATGGCTCGGGATCCAGTTGATGGTAGCCCTACGACCCTGGGCCATGAGAGTCTGCAGGTCACCCCGGATGGATGTGATTAAGTGTATGTTGTCCTTTGGCTCTCTGTGCATAAGCGCTTGGATTGCTGCCTTGGAATCAACGTGGATGATGGGGGGATGCTGATGGTCTGCAAGAGCATGCCACAGAGCTTGTTGGATGGCAAAGAGTTTGGCCTGGAGGATGGTGCAATGGTCTGGGAGGCGCCAACCTGCTGTCAGATTGCTGTGGAACATCCCAGCAGCTGTGCGGCCTGCCACTGGGTCTCTGGAGCCATCAGTGTAATATGGCACACACCCTGGGCCTTCCACACCCACAATGCTAGCCGAGGCAAGGTGGTGCAGAATGTCCCGGGAGCAATGCCTCTTGCTGTCTGGTAGGGTTGTCCAGCTCACCGCAAACAGCTCTGGTGCCCAAGGGGGTGGCACCGTGTAGTTTGCTGCCAGTCTGTCGCAGCCTCCCGCCTGGAGCAATGTCATGGGCAAGAGCTTCTGTGTGGCATCTGCTACCGACCACATCCATCGGCGGCCGGGATGCAGTGGAATGACCTGTCCCTGGCGGACCCGTAAATCTCTCATCAGTTTGTCAGCCCCTGGGAGTCGAAGATACTTTGCAATCCTCCTGGCAGCTACCAGTTGGATCCTGTCTTCAAGAGGCTGTAGCTGCACCTGTAGACAGCCTGTACTGTCTGAGCACCCAGCCTAGCGTCTGCTCTGACTAGTTCATTCACGGCATTCAGTGCTGCCCTCTGTAGGCTTACCTAGGTCAGTGGGAAGCAGCCCACCCTCTCTCACTCCTAGGCCGACCGACTTGACAGACACACGTGCTCCCCCTCCACGGACTGGCTTGCGGTCACTCCCTCACACTTCCCGTTGTGTACTCACTCCTACCCAATTAAAGCCAAACTAGTCCACGGCCGTATCATTGCTACCTACGCTACCTTCATCGGCATTAAACCGCTGTTCAGCAGGAAGAACAGTAATAACAGTGGTGACAGCGGAGTCAACGGCATTGTGAGCCTCTTCAGGGTGGAGGGGTCAACACCATCGGTCGACGCCAGTCAACATCATCCGTCGTCATCCAACGCACCTGCTCACCTAAAGAGTTATCTGTTACTCCCAGCGTCTTGACGGGACCTGAGATAGATATTCGTCCTAGATTTTTCCCACAAAATCTGGACATAGGCGTCACGGCGTCATCTCCAGCCTTAGCAGTCACGTGTTCACCTCATCACCCTCTCTACAGCCCTTCAACACTCTCCAGCACCATTCTCCTGCCTCCTACAGCGTCCCTACGCCCTTCTCAGCTACAAGAAGTAGAGGTGAGGTCGTTTAGTGTGTTGGCTTCGTGTGGCTCCACGCGTGACCACGAGGCAGCTCTGGGGTTGGTTTATACCCTAATCAGCGTGTAAACACACCAGCCTCCTCTACAGCCTTGTCTGCTACGCAACGACGTCCATCTCACCGTCCATGTGTGTTGTGTTCTTCCCAGTTTCCTCCAAGAAGTTCTACCTTGCTTAACCACGTGGGAACCCAGTTGGCTTAGCCCCTAAGCCAGCTCAGTTCAGCGTCTACAGCAGCTCGTGACTCATCATAGTGTCTACAACTACTCAGCGTCTACGTATCTCCAGCCAGTGCAGTTTTTTTTTGTGTTGCCCAGTTTAATTTTTTTTTTCCTTTCCCTTGCTGTTATATTCCCAGTTCATCACCAGTTCTGTTTTCCCCAGTGATTTGTTACAGTAAAACTTACTCGTCCCAGTTCAAAGTTTCACTTAAGCTTGTTTTTAGCACGTTCGAGTAGTGCAGTAAATGTTTTGTTCTCCGTGTGCTGAAGCCGCAGTCAGTCAGCGCGCCCAGACATGCTTGCCAGTGTAAACAACCAACGCACAGCTGTGGTCCACGCCGGGTATCCGCGTTCTACTAATATCTTATACCTCCACAGAGTTACCCCGGCCCTTCCTGTTCTTCCCAAGTCCATTCTGATAATTTTTCCTACGACATTGAAGCCCCATAGCAGTATACAAATGCTACGACGCATGTAGTGTCACTAGAGCATCACTGAAAGTTTCAGGACCTGCAGCACCCAGTACCTTCGTCCATCTCCTGCACTCAAAGTTAAGTAAACAGTGACTTACCTAGCATTTCCTAATATTTTGTGACATTATTTAACTGTCCTGCACCAATACAGTTACAGTTACTGAAGCCATACTTCAGTAAATTGTTCAGTGTCATCAGTGCACATTTTGCCACTTACCTACAGCTTCTTAAATTTTGTAAATTTATTTTTGCACTCCTACATTTTAAATTCCAGTATTTTATTCTGCATCTTGCACCTCAGTTATTGATTTAAATTGTTCAGTGTTAACCATTTATACAATTTACCTCTCACATACAGTTTGCAAGTAATTCCTGTGTGCTGTTATTTTGCTAGTTGCACCTGCAAGTTAGCCACAGATTGTTGACACCCCTGCACTGTTTTGTTTGTTAGTGTTTTTTTTTTCTTTTAATAAGTGTAATCTTCAAGTACTTAAGTACTAGTTTATTCTACCTGCAGTGATACAATCTGTGCCTAGCCCATTAAACTTTTCTTCTGTTTCCCCATTTATTTGCTCTACATATATTCTATGTTTTATCTGTGAATATTCACCTATGTGCATTGCATTTTGCTATTTTGTATACCCAAGTCATTGAGTGTATTTCTGGGAACCTGCTTATTTACCATTAATTACCAAAATTCCTTGTGAAGTTAATTAATTTTGACCTTGAGATTGTGCAATTTTTTTTTTTTTGCCAGTGTACACCCTGCTAACACCAGTTAACCTTTGCCATATTCTTGAATTTAATAATTTGCATTTTTATTAATTTTATTTTGTGTGCAATATAGCAATTCTGGATACAGTGTATTCTTTTTTTCTGTGATTTTTGGCACTATTCCATACTCTGATATCTTTTCTGTGCCAACTTCCCTTGTGCAAGTGAATTACCCCTTTTTTTTGCGTTTCAATTTGCAACTGCTAGCACCCGCAATCTTTTTTAAACTGTGCTTGCAGCACAGTTTAGTGTTGTGTAGTACCTGATTTATTTTGATTTTTGTGCAATTTTTGCTACCAGTGTTTACAGTTCAACTCCTTTTCATAAATTTTGTTGCCAGATTCCTGGTGAAATTATTGACTATCCTTAGCTTCATTTTGTGCACTTCCCTGTAGTACATTCACTTGCATACATCTCTTATTTTGTGTTCAGAGTGTACCACTATTTCCCTTTTTATTGTTGTTTTGCTCAAATTATTTCTATCACTAAGCAGTTTACCTAGTACTGTGGTGCTAAGTTCTCTTTGACTCTGTTTTGAATTGTAGCTAGTGCATACCATTTCTAGCTCTGACCTGTTTACCCTCTTCGTGACCTACTTGCATTTGAACAATTGACGTCATGACTAAGACACGCAGTGGCCATGCCGTTAGTCCAGATTCTGTTGGTGCCAGCAATGGTGCCTCAGCCAGCGTGAACACGCGGCAGGGCATCGAAGCCCCAGCGACAGTTGGTCAACTTGTGGCTCAAGCCTCGACCACCAGTGGGCCGGCTCATCGTCCATACCCGACCCTTATTTTTGACGGTCGTTCAAATAGTTTAGAGCCATGGCTGCAGTCAGTCGAGACGACTGTTCAGGCTCTATTTGATAGTCCCACGGATACACAGTACATTCGTGCTGCTGTTGCAGCAGTGGATCTCACCCAGGATGATATAGGTGCCTTTGTGCAGCTCAAGCGCGTTTGTAAGATTCAGTCTTGGGATGAACTTAAGGAGGAATTTAGGCGTTATTTTCGGCGTAGTCGCCAACGCCATTACATTGACATCGTTACCAGCGTCTTGGCCGAATGTCAATACCGGCACGAAAGCCCCCTGGCTTGCATTTGCCGGTTCGAGCAAGCCGCCACGGACTTTACTGATGCCATCAACTCCACTAAGTGGGTGGATGGTGATGGCCGTATTGATGCTAAAGACATCATCCCCATGCTGGCTGTCGGCATCATGCTGAGGGATGCCGCCCCTAACCTCTGGGTTGCCATTGATGCGCTAGGACTCGGCCCTCAGCACGACGTCCTGGGTGCATATGATGCCATCGACTCACTCAAGCTGCCTTCCGAGCAAGGCAAGGTTTGCCGCTTTGCGGATGATCCCCTACCCATCCTTCCGGCGCCGTCCACAGTGACCCCGCGGTCGCAGCCAGAAGTCACTTTTGCTGCTGCTGTCAGACAGCCAGCCCACAAAGTTTCTAACCCCAGTCCCACTAACACGCGCCTAAGTAAAAATATTGACCACAGTAACAACAGTCAGTCTCATACAAAAAGGCAGTCATCGACTTCCTGGACCAGGGCGAAACGTCGCCAGCAGACACTACCCCCAACCTCACCCGCTAAGCGTGTAGTGACTTGTTTCAACTGTGGCAAACGAGGGCACTACTGATCGGAGTGTTACAAACCTAAGTCCCCGCAAAGTAACCGTCACAGTCCCCACGCTCAGTATCCCAGTAACCGTAACCGTCCCCACGCTCAGTATCAAGCTAACCGTCACCGTCCCCATGCTCAGTATCAAGGTAACCGTCACCGTCCCCATGCTCAGCCTCGCGAGGGAGTCTGTATGTACCACAATACTTCCAGTCATACCTCCCATGAGTGTAACAAGCTGCAAAGTATGCTGTCAGCGGAGTGGAGCAAGCAGTCGTCGCGCAATGCACGTGCTCGTAGAAGCCCTTCCACTAGTTCGGGGGAAGAGGCGCGTCCGCAAAACCAGCGAAAGACATAGTAACCCTGTCGGAGTCGCTGTATTCCGTCCCTGTCCGCAATGCATTCGCCGCCCTGGGCAGTGATACGCTTGCCGAGAGTGAGGAAACAGAGTGTCTTGACGTTGTTGCCGAGACTCGTACCGTACCTTCCAGGTCGAGCCTCGTCAACAAGTGTCGAGCCTCGAGCAGCTGTGACTCCGGGGATCTCGTCGGCCTGTCATGCCTTCATGTTCGGTATGACAACCCATGTGGACCGCTCATCGAGTCCACTGTCCACCATAAGCCTGTTCAGCTTTTCCTAGATACAGGTTCGGTGGTTAACATTGTCCGCTCCACTTTTTTCTGAGACATTGGCCTTCACGCGGCCATGTTGACAGAGCCGTCTGCCATTCAGACCTTGAGAGGAGTCTCAGGTAATCCGCTGACGGTTCGCGGTCGCACAACGCTAGAATTTGTGGTCCAGGGTCACAAGCTGTCCGCAAAATTCTTAGTCATAGATGGTATTGTTTTCCATGGTGACCTGCTCATAGGGTTCAAAACCATGGCAGATCTTAGGATCCGCTTAGATCCAGCTGAGTGGAAAGCGGAATTCAACGGAGTGGATGTGCCCTTCTGGGGCGTGCACTTAGGATCCACTACGTGCTACTCTGTCTCAGAGTATGCACAGTGCTTAGAATCGTTGGAAACCAGTGGTTTCCATAGGACATTCTCCCCGGGGTCGGTCTCTTGTCCTGATCGACCTCGTAGTAGAGCTCGTTGCCCATCACCTCCTGGCCATCAGCGCTTAGTTACCAGTGAAACCCAGTCTGGGGACGCCCAGTCTAACCTTCAATCTAACTCTGACGCTGTTGTAGAGACCAGCAGTTGTCAAGCCGCAGTATCCCTGTCGGCAGGCGACTGTCTGACTCGTGTCATGGCATCAGCGAGCAGAGTTACTGCTTGTACAAAGTATGACGTCACTTTGTCAGCTAACTCGCTCACTCCTGTTACGGTGTACGTGAGCAGAGCTTTTGAAGGAGACCATGTGCTGGTTGACAACGACACATGCCGAGTCAAGGGCCTCTCCCTTGAACCATCCTTGCACACAGTGCAACGTGGTAAGTTGCAAGTCCTTGTTGTCAACATGCATAGTCGAGAATTTTCCCTGCGGAAGAATACCTCACTTGTCGACCTTGTCAGATTCCCTCTCCCGGTGAGAGTGGAGGGTGAAGCCCCAGCTGACTTCCTTGTGAGTGCAGTTCTCCCAGGCGAGTCTGCTGCTGACTCTTCCAGACTCTGACAGACTATCCTGAAGAGGTCCCAAAACTTCTCCAGGTTCTCAATCGTGCACGTTCTGCAGTTGCACTAGATGGTGAGTCGATGGGTTTGACCCCACTGATCTCTCACCGTATTCCACTTGACAAAGGTACTAAACCCATTTATGTACCTGCGTATCGCCTGCCACATGCGCAAAGAGTCTTCGCCGAAGAACTCATTACACGGATGCTCCGTGATGGAGTTATTGAGGAGTCCACTTCCCCGTGGAATGCTCCCCTTATTCTGGTTCCCAAGAAAGACGGAACCTGGCGCCCTGTTATCGATTACAGGAAACTGAATGCATGTACCATCCCAGACCGCTTTCCATTGCCAGTTCTGAACGACCTGTTGCAGAACATCGGCGATAATAAGGTCTTTTCAACTCTTGATCTTCTTCAAGGGTTCTGGCAGATCCCCCTCGATGATGAGAGCAGAGAGTTGACAGCTTTCTCTATGCCAACTGGTCATTTCCAGTTCAGGAGGATGCCCTTCGGCTTGCGCGGAAGCCCAATCACGTTTAGTCGTTTGATGACGACAATTTTCCGTACCCTCCTAGGTGGCACGCTCATGGTCTACCTGGATGATCTCATAGTCATGTCGCAAGATGTCCCGTCACATCTTGAGAAACTTGACAGGGTATTGGACAGGCTAGCTCAGGCAAATCTTAAGGTAAAGCTCTCCAAATGTCATTTCCTCCGGAAGGAAATAAAATTTCTGGGTCACGTAGTGACTCAGAATGGCATAAAGACGGACGAGTCTAAAATCTCGGCCGTGCAGAAATTCCCCAGACCCATGACGGCGGATGCAGTCCGGTCCTTCATAGGCCTGGCGGGTTTTACCGCACCTTTATCGCAGGTTTCACCACCATTGCTGCACCCCTGACACGCTTACTCAAGAAGGATGCCCCTTTTGAGTGGACGTGTGATCAGGAACGAGCTTTTGTCATTCTTAAGAACAAGTTAACATCAGCCCCAACCCTTAGATTCCCTGATTTCACCAAGGCATTTACCTTGACGACTGATGCCAGCAAAGTTGGCATCGGTGCAGTCTTGTCACAGGAATCTAATGGTAAGCAACAGCCTATTGCCTATGCTAGCCGTGTTCTTACTAAAGCGGAAGTCAATTATTCAGTGACAGAGCTAGAAGCTTTAGCCATTGTATGGGCCCTGAGTCATTTTCGGGATATCATCTATCATTATCCTATCAAGATTTATACAGATCATTTACCCTTATTGGCCCTTTTTGCGAATAAGAACCTCTCGGGAAAGCATGCTCGGTGGTCGCTCACGTTCAGTGACTACAACCCTGAAATTTGCTATGTCCCAGGTAAGCAAAATGTTGTAGCTGATGCCCTGTCAAGACATATAGCATTCGTGAGTGTCGGCAATTCGTTCTCTGTTGAGGATCTCGAGAGAGCCCAACGGTAGAACCCTGTGTGGTCTCCAGTCCTTCGTTTCCTGACCAAGGAGGACGTTGACTTACAGGTCAAGTCTCCCGTTCCACTGAAGGATTTGGTGGTCAACCAAGGAGTACTGTGCCGTGTTGCACAGCTGGTGGACCCCGGCAGAACCGTATACCGATACCAGCTACTCTTAGGTTGATCCACAATGTCCCAGGTGTAGCGCACCCCAGGAAGGACCGCAGTATCAAACAGGCACGAATGAAATATTTCTGGCCTAAGATGGCAGCGGACATTGCCAAGCATGTACACCAGTGTGTTGTTTGCCTACAGCACAAGGGTACCATTACAGGTCCTAACCCCATTCTAAAGTATCCCATTACAAAGGAGCCCTGGGAGAGAACTTCTGTCGACCTGTTGACGAACTTCTCGACCTCAGAGAAGGGAAATAAGCACCTGCTTGTAATGGTAGATAACTTGACGCGGTACAGTGAATTAGTACCCATTCCTGATAAAACCGCGGAAACGGTCGCTAGTGCTTTCCGTGAGCATGTTGTTCTTCGTCATACTTGCCCACGTGTCCTTCTGTCAGACAATGGGTCTGAGTTTATAAATGGCATAATGCAGGATCTTTGCTCCAGATTCAACATTCATCAAGCGCCAGTAGCTCCACGCCACCCTGCGAGTAATGGTCTTGCTGAACGTACAAATCGCAAAGTCCTGGAGGTGCTCAGAGTAACCGTTAACCCAAGCTGTACTACATGGGATGAGGCTATCCCAGATGTTCAGTGTACATTAAATTCCTCCCTCTACAGCTCGATCGGTGAGACACCTCATTTTGCTTTGTATGGCTATGACAAGCGCTTACCATATGAAATTCTGTTTACTCCACCTAGACCTACTTACGATACTGATAACCCCAGTGTAGTAAAGATGAGGACAACGCAGCTTGTCTTCCAGCGGGTACGAGAGAACCTTATGAAAGCTACTGATAGGTTCACATCTGAGCGCAATGCCTGCGCCAAGGAAAGCAAAGTGGAACCAGGTTGCAAAGTTATGTTGCTCAACCCAGTGCAGACCCCAGGTATGCACAAACTTGCCCCAAAGTTTGTGGGTCCTTACCGTGTCCTACGACAGCTCCGTGGCAATAAGTTCGAGGTGAGGGAGATTGCTACGGGAACTATCAAGGAAGCCCACCTTGATCACATGAAGTATGTGGAACATATGCAGGCCGAAGCAGAGCTGGAGGCGCGTGCGTTGCAACGCCACGATCAGACTAATGTTAGGGACAAACCGTCTATCCCTTCTCCCACTACTACTGGTACGGAAGACGGCCCAGTAAGGCTCCATACTTATGGCCTGCGACCCAGGACAACAGTACATTTCTGTGACATTGACGTACCTACTGACTTGTCTGACTCCTACGCTAGTTATGCTAATTGTTTGCTTGCAGAAATGGGTATAAATGCACACACATTGTATAGCTAGTCGATAATAGTCAGGGTGGACAACATCATGTAATTATGTAAATACTTTTAGAAGGGTACCCAGAGTGTAATGAATTCCATGGATATAGTATTATTGTACGTATGTGCACCAGTGTTTTATAACTAAAGGAAAAAAAGCCTGTATTACGGTCAGGGCAGTGCTGCCCTCTGAGTTACATGTCACACCTTAGGAAATGCTACTGTCAGTCATTGTTTGCAGATGTGAGGGTGCAACAACGTTAGTAGACGAGTGGTCAACTGATGTTCAGCCCTGCGGACAACCTGTATATAGAAGATTTTAGTTCCAGTGCTGACGTCTCCGAGCTCTCTACTCGATGAAACAGCGCGGGCAAACCAGTTTTCTCTTCCCCTGGATGGGAGAGTTTTTTTTTGCCTGTTGCATTTTTTTTGTCCATTTTTGATTTACTAGTGAGCGAAAGCCAGTCCCTCCTGGGGTAGCTAGTGTAATTCCTTTATACCTATGGGCCCACCAGTTGTCGCGTCGGGACGACGCGAGGTGCGTGGCCGAGCAAATGTAGACAGCCTGTACTGTCTGAGCACCCAGCCTAGCGTCTGCTCTGACTAGTTCATTCGCGGCATTCAGTGCTGCCCTCTGTAGGCTTACCTAGGTCAGTGGGAAGCAGCCCACCCTCTCTCACTCCTAGGCCGACCGACTTGACAGACACACGTGCTCCCCCTCCACAGACTGGCTTGCGGTCACTCCCTCACACTGCCCGTTGTGTACTTACTCCTACCCAATTAAAGCCAAACTAGTCCACGGCCGTATCATTGCTACCTACGCTACCTTCATCGGCACTAAACCGCTGTTCAGCAGGAAGAACAGTAATAACACACCTCAAGGTTCAGAGCCACTGCAATGGCCCACCTAGGAGCCCCCAGCATGGCCCGTACAGCTGTGTTCTGGATGACACAGAGGGATTTGATGTTTGTGGGTCTGGCATGAACCAGAGCAAGTGCCCCATAGTCAACAAGGGAACGTATTGCATGGATGTAGAACAACCTCATGACCTCGAGGCTGGCCCCAACCCTAGGGTTGGCCATGGCACTCAATGCCCTGACCCTCTGCAGAGCCCTCTCTTTAATGTGGCGCACATGTTTCTGGAAGGTGAGGTGCCTGTCAATGTAGATGCCAAGGTACCTATAACTGTGAACCCACTCCAGGTCGATGCCCAGGACCCGCAGCCTCTGACTGGGCACCTTGGTGCGAAGGATCATGGCTTTGGATTTTGCTGCAGATATCTTGAGTCCCAAGTGACGGCAGGTGGAAGCCAGCAGATCGAGGTCCTCCTGGGCACGCTGCAAAAGCCGGCGCTTCCTAGGTACGAGAAGTGCCAGGTCATCGGCATAGCTGAGGAGGATGGTCCCTCTGGAGAAAGGCAGGCACACCAGCTGATGCATCAGTACATTGAACAGGGTGGGACTAAGCACCCTGCCCTGTGGAGTGCCGTTGTCCAGGGTCTTGAGAGAAGAAGCATGCCCCTGGAAGCGTATCCGGGCCCGCCTGTCCTGGAGATAGGAACGAAGCCATGAAAGCAGCCTGCCTTTAATCCCCCTGCAGGCCAAGAGTGAGAGGATGGCAGGTGCACTGGCTAGCTCAAAAGCTTTCTCGAGGTCAAGAAAGACAACGATGTGGGCTTGGGCGTCCGACCCAATGCCGGTCAGTAGAGTGGTAAGGCTTTCGAAAGTGCCCACTCCTCTGGTGAAGCCATAGAGGTGTTTATGAGGAGGGCCAAGCTTCCACCTCAGGCGCTCCAACACCATCCTTTCAGACACCTTCGAGATGCAACTGGTGAGGGAGATGGGTCTCACACTGCCAGGATCCCCAGGCTTAGGAATCGGTATGATGTCAGCCTCCTTCCATACAACAGGGAGTTTGCCAGCTCGCCAAGTCTGGTTGATGACTCCCAGGACAGCTGAATGTCCAGAATGGCCAGACCGAGTGATCATGCCATAGGTGATACCATCATGCCCCGGAGCAGTGTCTCGATGAGATGTGAAGGCTGCCTGGAGCTCCTGTTCGGTGAAGTCTTCATCCGTGACATCCCCAGCCTGGCATGCTGCTTGGATCACCATCACCCTTCTAGGAAGGAGGGTGGCTTGGAGGTCCTGGAGATCCTGAGGCAGTTGAACCATGGCCGCTCTGGAGGTGAATAGGTCCACCAGACGCTCTGCCTCCATTGTGGGGCCTGGGTGCAACCGAGCCACACTGCGACGCTGCCCAGTGGCCAATCGTAACTTGGTCCAAATCTCAGATAAGGTGGAGGAGTAGCTGAAGGAGGCACACCACTCGAACCATTTAGCCTGCCGGACCCTGTGTGAGACATGGCGTGCATGCCGCACGACTTCCCTGAGCAGACGCATGGACTGAACCGTGGGATTACGCCTGTGCATCTTGCGTACAACATTGATGCGGTGGCTCTGTTCCCTGATGTCCTCATTGAAAAACCACCAGTCACGTTTATATGACCCTCCGCCTGTAATCTTAGGTATTGCTGCCTCAGCTGCACATGTGAAGGCCACCTGCAAGCTTTGAGCCGCCTCATGTGGGTCTTCTGGAAGGGGAGACTCCGCCCACCAACGCTCAATGACCTCCTGGAAGCACTGAAAGTCGGCCTTTTTTAGATTCCATCTGGGGGTAGGTGTGGGGAGCGGGCACCGCTGGACCATCAGCGTAGTGACCACTGCAAAGTGATCACTGGTGAGACGGGGGTGGACCTCCCATCTAGCGCTCGAGAGCAACCGCCTAGAGATGAGTGTGACATCCAAGTGGCCACCATAGTGATGGGTTGGCTCACCATTATTGAGGAGGGCGATCTCAGAAACCTCCTCCAGCACAGCCGCAAGGTGCCTCCCAGCTGCGTTGGCAGGAGAGACAGAAGAAAGTATTGGGTGGTGGGCATTGACATCCCCAGCCACAACAAGACCCTCCCGTGGGGCGAGTGCTGCCACCTCTGAGATGTCAAGGGTGTACCGAGAGCCTCTGTAAATATTGTAAACCACGAGAGGTCCATCCGCCAGGTGTAGGGTGACAGCCTGAACCTCTACGCCCTCCCCACAGTCGATGGGGTCAGTGGAGATTGAATGAGGGATAGTGGCCCTGCCAGTCCCTTCCAGGCGCTGAAGGTAGGCAGAGAATCCCGGAATACGTGGCTGCATTTGACGTGACAAATCGGTGAGTGTCTCCTGAAACAGGAAGACATCAACCTCATCCTGAACTGCATCTTCAATCACTAAGTGAATTTTCCGCTGCAGCCCACAAATGTTCCACTGGAGGATCTTCAAGGGCCGGAGAGGTGGCTCACTGATTCCATCTCTGCCTGGGACTCATCGTCCGTTGTTGGCGACTCCGGGGCCTCCTCCATCACAGACTGGAAGGACTCCTGGATGATGGCTTGAAGTTCCATTGAGTCTTTCCTGTCCAGTAGGACCACGCCCAGCATCCATGACAGGAGCTGCCTGCAGGCGCCCCTGTCCTCTGCCGACGGCAGCAGGCGACAGAGGAGCGCTGAGATGACCCCGATGGTTTTCTTCAGTCGATCCGGAAAGGATTCGACCATTACCTCTGCAGGCATTGAGCTGGACGACCCGTCGAGGCGGGGCTGGGTCACTGGGTATGTCTGGGTGGCTGTCGATACTGCAGCAGCATAAGCTGGCTGCACCCTGGGCCCGGCATGAGTGGCCATGGGCTTCCAAGTCCCCTGGCGGGGAACCTCTGCCTGACGCTGGCCGCTCACAGTAGGGGCCTGTCCTTGGGAAGAGGCCTGCTGGCCGTATGGCAAGGAATGTTGGTGCCCAGCTGGGACCTGCTGGGCAGTTTGCCTGGCCTGTGGCTGTTTTTCCCAATGATTCTGCCTTCTTGGCCACCTTGCCATCTGACGCCGCAGTTGACCGCACTGCTGCAAACCAGTGTCTGCCCTCTGATGCCACCGCTGGGAGCCCAGTGCTGGGAACTCGCTGGTATTGCCCTCCTGCGGTATCCGGGGAACCGTGATTGGAGCCCATGCTGATTGTTGCTGGGCAGTTCCAAGGCTGGGTGGCGTCGGGGCTGTCGGGTCGTTCCGATGACGAACCTGCTGCCAGTGCTGCACCATCACAGGACAGCTCCGGTTCCAGGCATGGTGCCTCTTTGAGCAGTTGGCACACTTGGGCTCTGGCCGAAGGGCTTCGCCAGGTGGATGTTTGAGGATTGCAATGCAGTCCTTCGAGTCGTGTGCCTTGCTGCACACACCACACTTCTTCCCTCGCTGGCAGGTGGCTGCAATATGATTGAACCCCTGGCAGTTGAAGCATTGTACTGGGCCTGACAGGTATGGTCGGGTCTTGAATCTTCCCCAGACCCCAAGGTCCAGGTGCATGGGAAGTGGACCTTTGTGGTGGATCAGCACCTGGCGGGTGGGCACCTTGTTCATCGTTGTAGTGAGTCGCTCCGCCTTGACAATATTGGGCACTTCCAAAATGGGGTCCAGTGGGAGGGGCACAGGGACGTGTAAAAGCACCCCCTTGTACACCTCCGAAGCAAGCAGTTCCACCATGCTGGGATGGGTCACAACCAGCCCCTTCAACTTCTCGTAAGAGTCTTCGTCCCGAGGAATGACCAGAACCTCGTTCCTGAGAGTGAACTCACAGCAGAACTTGAGGTGGGGGAGACCTTCCAGATACCTTACAAACCCGTAGTTGGGAACCTTGAATTTGTTGAAGGCCCTGGTTGCTTGTGCCCGAGCTGAGCGGGAACTCCTCCTTCCACGTGGAGTCAACCAGTCCCCGTCCACTGTGGAGGCCAACGCAACTGGTGTAGGGACCTGGGATGGCTCCATCCTTGCCACTTGAGGAGCTACATCCTCCTGGCTTCCTTCCACGACCCCTATGGCCATCTGGAGGTGCAAGTCTTCTTGGGTAGGGGCTGCCGACGGACCAAGTGGCAAATTGGTAGGTACAGTAGTCTCCACTGCATCCTTGGCCTTCTTGGTGGGGGCTCCCACCTGCCCCACGTCGTCCTCCAACTCGTCCCCGCATTCCAAGGAACGTTTAGGCCGCTCTCCTGGATCTGTCATGGTGACTGTAGGTGTGGGGACAGAGCCAGCAGCAGAGCTGCTGCCTGTGACCTCACAGCCGCCCACACTGGGTGCAGAGCTGTGAGGCTCAGAGCCCCAGTCGGGGCCCGTAGCCACCCTCTCGTGGCTCACTGCTCTGAAGCACTGAACACAGTCCAAGGATCACCAGGAATGACGCTAATCTGTGCGTAAACTAACACAGATTTGTGAACACAACACACACTTTTTTGCATCTTCGTCTAGTCGATAATCCTTATGAATTGAAATTCGTGTCTTCCTCTCGTTGTTGTTGTTGTCCCAATTTTTGTAATATGTTTGTATTAATGTCTGTGCATTATTGTTCGTCACTGGTGATCTGCAATTTTCAGTTTTGTTTTGAGAGTAAAGAGTTTAATGTACGTCAGATAGTGTAAATGAAGTTGGGCAACAGTGGTGTTATAGGTTTTGTTGTTAGGTGTGTGCTAGGCACAGTATTTATGTGTTACTTATGTCATGGTTATATTTTATGTTGTATTGTACTGTTGTCAATAGCACTATGTTATGTCCATATAAGCTGTATAGAGCTTGTATGTCATAGTTGAAGCTGTGTTATTGTTTTAACACTGGAATTGCATGTTTAAATGTGTAGAGGCTTACATGTGTTGGATTTTGAGACTAAGTTTATTCCTATGGTTTTGTAGTAATCTTGTATGTCTTTGTGACTTTTCTATATCACCATTGTTGTGTAATACATATTGTTATGTAACTGAACCATTAGGACAATTACATAAATTAATGTTTTGAACATTGCTGTGTGACATTAGATTAGGCAACATTCATTGTTTATAGTATGTTAGGTTGTAAATAGTGGGGTGGTTGGATAACCACGGGGGGGGGGGTAATATGTCTGTATAATATGTTCAGTGCAATGCATTGCATGGTCTGTAGTCGATTATTAAGTACCATTTCGAGGGATGGGTATATAAAAGTGTTGTTCATATCATGTAATTCTGTTGAGTAGCTCCAACAGGTTTGGGTTAAGTGATAGGATGAGGGAGCAGGGAGGGGGGGGGTGTACCCACACGGAGTTGTAAGTGTGGTGTGTAATGTTAGCTGTAGGGAGGATTGTGTTAATTTATAGACTTTCATTCGCTGCATGGATGAGGTAGAGTGCGGTCGTGCTTTGCACCCCTCTACTGTTTCCCAGACGAGCTACTCAGTCAACGACATGGCACCAGGTGTGCACAGGAGAGTGAATACTGTGGGCATTGAACTTATTAGTGGGGCTTTAACACCTACGTCAGTCGATGTGTTATTGCTCAAAATTATACGAGAGACATATGGCATCAGAGACGAGGATTTATATGGAGTGGCACTGAACGGTGTATATAGAATTTTCGTGAAAGTGCTAACTGCTCAAGTATACGAGGCTTTGGTTGATCGTTACCAAGATGTCAGTATTAATGTAACACCGGCAGTGAGGGTCAAGTTGATTGATGTATCACGACATTATTCGTGGGTTAAGCTCCGCAACGTGCCTTTTGAGGCTGATGAGGTAGATATTCGAAATGTTTTCGAACGTTATGGAACTGTACATCTGGCCCAACCTGGCAAATGGGTAAAAGGTGCTTACACAGGATTTCCTGAGGGTTCTTTTAATCTCAAGATGACGCTTAGGCATCCTATACCCTCGTATGTATATCTCGAAGAGTTTAGAACCCAGGTAATGGTAGCGTATGCAGGGCAGAGACGTACGTGCCGACTGTGTGGCGAATTTGACCATATGGCGGCAGACTGTGGCAAGCGGAGTATGGCTCCTGGGCCGGCAAGGGGCGGAGCACCTGCACATGAGCACCCAATGCCTAAGGAAGAACGGGGGCAAGGAGGAGGGCGTGGTCGCATGGGGAGTGAAGAGGTAGTGGCTCCTCCAGTGGAATTGGAAGAAGGGGTGATCCATGAATCACCTGGCCCATCAACAGTGGCTCCTGGGCCGGCAAGGGGCGGAGCACCTGCGCATGAGCACCCGATGCCTAAAGAAGAACGGGTGCAAGGAGGAGGGCGTGGTCGCATGTGGAGTGAAGAGGTGGTGGCTCCTCCTGTGGAATAGGAAGAAGTGGTGATCCATGAATCACCTGCCCCATCAACAGTACAGTTGTCAAGTGAGGAGGTACAGGAGGGCGCAGCAGTGAAGGCTATTGAGGAGGAGTTGGAGACGGTGATACAGGCTATGTTACAGTCTACGGAGGTGGAGAGTTACAGCGAACAAGACCCTGGGATCAGGGCAGAAGGTGTGTGTGGGGAAGGGGAGGATCAGGTGGCACCTGTGGTGGGCAGTGCGAGTGCCATGGAAGGGCATGGAGGCGGATTAAGGGTGGTAGAGGTGGAAGTCCATTGTGCTGGCTCCCAGGACTCAGATATGGAAACTGAGGGAGCTACAAGGAAAAGGGCAGCAGCGTCAGATTTGGACGATGTTCTGACGCCGGCGCAAAGGCCGGGGAAAAAGACATGGGGTTATGGTACCCAGAGTGACTCTGCGAGAGGGCCACAGCAGAAGGGGGGGGATGGTTGGGAAGGAGGGGGGAGTCTGTGGCAAAGGCACAGTCCAGGGGAACGGTCCGAAAGGGAAGAATCTTGACATGAGGCGGAGAAGGAAACCTTAAACTGGCCTCAGGTGTGTAACAATAAATATTAATGGTCTGTGTGATGGTGTTAAACGGGAGTGCTTCAGGATGTTTTTGAATAGGTACAAGGTTGACGTAGCTTTTGTGCAGGAGCACAATTTTAAGCTTGGTCGTGAATTAGTGGTGCCTGGGTATCAGGCTTATGTGTTGCCGTCTGAGCGTTTAAAAGGAGGAGTGGGTGTGTTGATCAGGGAGGCGAGCCCATTTGTATTGCATAGGAAAGAGGGGGGGAGGGGGGAGAGTATTACGTGTGGAAGGATGGTGGATGGGAGAGAGAGTGGCGTTTGTGTGTGTGTATGCCCCAGCAGAAAGTGACATGAAAGTGAAGATGGATTTTGTGCGGGAGAAGCTCGTGTATTACCTACGCACGTTACCGTCTGCGGCGATTGTGGGGGGGGATTGGAATTGTGTAATTAAGAGGACAGACGTGGAACCCAGAGGAGCGGGATATTTTTCCACAGTCTTGGGGGGCCTGCTTAGAGGTCTTCAGTTACGTGATGCTTTCGGGGGAGGTCTTTGGGAGGTGGAACATACGTTTATAAGAAGGGGATATGCGGCTCGTTTGGACAGGTTATATTTATCTCAGAGGGTTTTGGTAGAGTCTTTTAAAACTATTGAGATGGTGTCTTCCGATCATAGGGCGGTATTAGTGGAGGTGGGATGGGATGCTTTGGCTCGTAGGCAGGGAAGTTAATGGAAACTGAACATGATGGTTTTGGGGGATAGGGAGGGAGTGGAAGCGTTTGCAATATTTTGGGAACAGCTCTGTGCCGACAGAAGGACTGAGGAAGATGTGGTAGGATGGTGGGATAGTGTGGCTAAGTTACGATTACGTCAATTTTATGTGAGGGAGGGCAAACACATTAATCAATTGCGGTATGGTTTGTCAAATTACTTAGAATCTAGATTACGGAATTGTTACGAGGGGGGGGGGGGGCTGTGGCCGGGGTGTACCCGGTGGAGGATATACACATGTTGAAGGACAGAATACGGGATTTGCAAGAAGAACGTTTTGAAGCTGTACGGGTACAGACGGGGTTGGACGAAGTACTCTGGGGCGACAAGCCATCAGCTTGTGTGCTGCGAGGACAGAAGGTACGACAGCGAACGACTACAATACCGAGTTTGCAAGTCATATCTTCTGTGGGGGGTTTTAGAGAGGGTCAGGTATTAAGGGACCATAAGGGGATGAGTGAATATGCAGATAGATGGTTTGAGGAATACGGGAAAAGTAGTGGGGTGGATGGTGAGGTTCTTGGGAAGGTATGTGAGTATGTGCCGTGTAAACTGGGGAGGAGTGATCGGGAGGCACTGGGTGGGGTCATTGAGGAGGGGGAAATATGGAGAGCCCTTATGGACATGAGGAAGGGTAAGGCACCCAGGATCGATGGTTTACCTAGCGAATTTTATGTACAGCACTGGGGTCTGCTAAGGGGTTTCCTAGTAAGGTTAATGAATGCCATGAAAGACGGAGGTAAGATGGGAGAATCTCAGGCAACGGCGGTGGTGGTGTTGGTCCCAAAGGGTAAACAGCAGAGTACCCTTCGGGATTACCGAGCCATTTCGTTGCTTTGTGCTGATTATAAATTATTTGCGAAAATTCTTGGGAATCGGCTTACATGTGTTGTGGGGAGGGTCGTGTTTGAGTCTCAGTTTGGTTTACCTGGTAGGTCAATGAGCGCGGGCCACGGGATTATCAAGGGGTTCCTGGAGAACATGGAAAGGGGAAGAGGGGCGTTGGTGGCGTTGGATTGGCAAGGGGCTTATGATAGGGTGGAAAGAAAGGCTTTGAGGGATATTCTCCTATGACAGGGGTTTGGCGAAGAAATAGTGGGGTGGGTGGATACGTTGTACTCAAACGTGAAGGTAAGGGTACAAATCAATGGGTGTGTGGGGGGGGGAGTCAACATGGAGCGGGGTCTTCAGCAGGGATGTCCTTTATCACAAATATTGTTTGCATGTGTTCAGGATCCCTTTTATAGGATGGTGGAGGATCGTCTAAGGACGGGGGGGAGGGATGGTGAGCTGAAGCCGTTGCCTGGTTTGGTGGGCTATGTTGATGATACCACTATTTTGGCAAGTGAGGAGACACGGTTAGGACTTTTGGGGGAAGTTGTACACACTTTTGGGAGAGCTACTGGGAGGAAGGTAAATCTGGAAAAGTCAATGATCATGGGGCTGGGAGAGTGGACAGAGAGATTAGATTGGGGATGTGATGTTGTGCAGCAGAGGACCGGGAGTCTGAAAATCTGCGGTGTCATGTATGAGGCTGACCTGAGTGCTGCAAGGGTTAGCAATTCGAATAGGATGGTGGAACAGGTGCAGCGACGGTTGGGAATGCTGCGACCTCACCATTTAACCCTTAGGCAACGTGCAATTGTCATCAATGTATTACTATATAGTAAAGTCTGGTTTGTTTCGGCTGTGATGCCATTAACAGGAACGGCGATCACGAGTATTCTTAGAATGGTGTTCAAATTTTTGTGGGGTTCAGGGTGCAACTGGTTGCAAAGGGAGGTAGTGACATTGCCGGTATGTAGGGGAGGGTTGGGTTTGTTGGACTTGAGAAAGCGTGTGAAATGTGCGTTTATTAAGAGGGAAGTGATGAGTGCAGGTGGATGGAGGGAGGGTCAGCTAGATAAGGTACATGCTCACCTGAGGAAATGGTATGGAGGGGCGGAAATGAAGGAATGTGAGACAGTGTTACGCGCCTTAATGTTAGCCAGGGAACCAGGAAAAGTAAAGGTGGGAACTTTGTGTAAATTGTTAGAGAGACATGTAATGGCGCTGGTTGAAGGGATCTACCCCATGTATGCATGGGATGTAATATGGCGAAGATTTAGTAAATTAAGGATACGACCAAGGGCGCGTGAGGTTATGTACCGTTTCCTGCGTGGGATTTTGCCAACGGGAGCGATGCTCCGAGATAGGAGGGTTATTGAGGGTGGGGGGTGTGGCAGATGCAGTGGGGAAGAGACTGCGTATCATGTCGTCTATTTTTGTGAAGGTTTGGAGTGCATCAGGGTATGGATGCGTAAGGTAGTGGTGAGGGTGGGGGGTCAAGGTGTGTCGGTATTGCGAGCATTGAGTCTTGATATGAGTGGTGTGGAGGAGAGTGTGGTAAGAGGTTTAGCATATGTCATCGTGGACTACATATATGTTTTATGGGGTATGAGGGGGAGGGTGGGTGTTGATGTGCTGAGAAGGACTTTGGCGGCGACGTTTTATGGAACTTTGTGTCGCAATAGAGACATTTTTGGGAAAAGGTGGGAAGAGTATTTTTCTGAGGGTTATAGAGGACTAACAATAGGGAATTTATTGGAGTTATAAGGGGCTTTAACTGCCGGGGTGAGTGGGTTGGTAAATGGGGGGGGGGGGTTCAGGGGATTTCAACGGGCTCACCTCCTTGGGAATGCAGTGATGTGGTTGGGTGTGATTGGAGGTACTAGTGTGTGACCAGATGAGAGGTTGTGCAAGATAAGTTTTGCTTAGTTCCCTTGATGGGGAAGGTGTAAGGAGCAGATTAAATATATAACATGTATTAATGTATAACCTATAAATTATATAACATGTATATTTCTTTGGTAGAGTATTATGTTCCACTTGCACTGGTATTGCAATTGAATTTGAATTTTCTTGAGAGGGTTTTCCTTTCACTATTTCCTTGAAGCACTGAGTTATTTTTGTTTTTTTTTGTAACGTGGTCCAGCATCAGTTTTGACGTAGTTACCTATTATTATTGTTCTTATATAAGGTATTGTCATTTTGGTAGTCCTGTACCATTCATGGTTGTAAATAATGTTTCCTCAAGTGAGATGTGTCATAATAATCCTAAATTGAGGATAATTAATGTCATGATTATTCAGGTTGGTGATAGGGTTAGTTTTCAATGTGTGTGTGTGAGGGGGAGGGATGATGGGTCACCTGTGTTGTGTGAGTGGGGGGAGGGATGATGGGTCACCTGTGTTGCAGCACAGGTTTCTTATTAAGGCATATTGT
Source organism: Cherax quadricarinatus (assembly GCF_038502225.1). Taxonomy (NCBI): domain Eukaryota; kingdom Metazoa; phylum Arthropoda; class Malacostraca; order Decapoda; family Parastacidae; genus Cherax; species Cherax quadricarinatus. The sequence continues at coordinate 2,224,805 of NC_091389.1, read as the reverse complement.
AGGTCTGGTGTATTTGTTGCGAATTGTATTATGGGTGATTGTCAATAAGCTTGGTGCATTATTGTGTTGAGGTTGTAATTTTAGGAGTTTTATTTATAGCCATTTTGTGGCCTTTGTTATTATAACTTTATTCCTTCTTAAATTGTGATATGTTTTAAAAACTTGTATATAGTAGACTGTCAGATGTTGCCTGGATTGTTTTGTGTTTATATATTGTTTTACTGATGTTGTCCTTGTTCATTATTTTATATATGTACCTATTAATATTTGTACATGAAGTTTTAAATAAAATATAAAAAAAAAAAAAATTATAGACTTAAATGAGTTTTACATATTATATTTTTGTAATGTCATGTTTTAAATAAAATATATAAAAAAAAAATCGGGCTTTAGAAGATCCTACTCAACCGACACCTCCCTTATTAATCTGATGGATTACCTGAGAACTGAAATGTCAAAGGGGAACCTCATAGTTATGGTAACCTTAGACCTGCAAAAGGCCTTCGATACTGTCAACCACAATATATTATGTAATAAACTTCAAGCTATCGGTATAGGTTCTGTAGACTGGTTTAAGTCCTACCTTAGCAACAGGAGACAAATAGTCAAAATCAACAAAACAGAATCAGAACCCCTGCCGATAACATGTGGAGTTCCCCAAGGTAGTATTCTGGGTCCCTTATTATTCTTATGTTATGTCAATGATATGCCTATCAGTGTCAAGTGCAAACTCCTTCTGTATGCAGATGACAGTGCTCTGTTAGTGTCAGGTAAAGACCCACAAGATATTGCTAATGTTTTAACACTGGAACTGGAGTCCTGCAGCAAATGGTTAGTAGACAACAAACTATCATTATACCTAGGGAAAACTGAAGCCATTCTCTTTGGCACGAAACATAAACTGAGAAGGGTCAATAATTTTAATGTTCAATGTAATGGGGAGCCCATCACTTTGGTTTCATCAGTAAAATATTTGGGAATCCCCTTTGACCCATGCATGTCAGGAGAATTGATAGGGAACAGTGTAGTAAAGAAAGCGAATGCCAGACTGAAGTTCCTGTATAGACAAGCACAGTGTCTACCTACTGAGGCTCGCAGGACCCTAGGTCTTGCCCTTATACAATGCCATATGGATTACGCTTGCTCTTCTTGGTACTCTGCCTTGACAAAAAAACATAAGAAACATAAGAAACATAAGAAAGGAGGAACACTGCAGCAGGCCTGCTGGCCCATACTAGGCAGGTCCTTTACATTTCATCCCACTAACAAAACATTTGCCCAACCCAATTTTCAATGCCACCCAAAAAATAAGCTCTGATGTGAAAGTCCCACTCAAATCCAACCCCTCCCACTCATGTACTTATCCAACTTAGATTTGAAACTACCCAAAGTCCCAGCCTCAATAACCCAACTAGGTAGACTGTTCCACTCATCAACTACCCTATTTCCAAACCAATACTTTCCTATGTCCTTTCTAAATCTAAACTTATCTAATTTAAATCCATTACTGCGGGTTCTCTCTTGGAGAGACATCCTCAAGACCTTATTAATATCCCCTTTATTAATACCTATCTTCCACTTATACACTTCGATCAGGTCTCCCCTCATTCTTCGTCTAACAAGTGAATGTAACTTAAGAGTCTTCAATCTTTCTTCATAAGGAAGATTTCTAATGCTATGTATTAATTTAGTCATCCTACGCTGAATGTTTTCTAACGAATTTATGTCCTTTTTGTAATACGGAGACCAGAACTGAGCTGCATAATCTAGGTGAGGCCTTACTAATGATGTATAAAGCTGTAGTATGACCTCTGGACTTCTTGATATAAATCCCAGTAATCTATTTGCCTTATTACGTACGCTTAGGCATTGCTGTCTTGGTTTAAGGTTGCTGCTCACCATAACCCCCAAGCCCTTTTTGCAATCTGTATGGCTAAGTTCTACATCATTTAACTTATAAGTACTAGGGTTATCGGCACTCCCAAGCTTCAGAACCTTGCATTTATCTACGTTGAACTGCATCTGCCACTTTTCTGACCAAGAATAGAGTTTGTTTAAATCCTCCTGAAGTTCCATAATATCTACGTTTGAATCAATTATCCTACCTATCTTTGTGTCATCGGCGAATTTGCTCATATCAATAGTAATTCCCTCATCAAGATCATTGACATATATTATAAACAACAACGGGCCCAAGACTGATCCCTGTGGAACGCCACTTGTTACAGATCCCCACTCGGATTTAACCCCATTTATGGACACTCTCTGCTTCCTGTCAGTGAGCCATGACTCGATCCACGAGAGCACTTTTCCACCAATTCCATGAGCTGCCACTTTCTTTAACAGTCTATGGTGCGGAACTCTATCAAAAGCCTTACTAAAATCTAAGTAAATAATATCAAATTCTTTATTGTGGTCAACGGCCTCAAAAGCTTTACTGAAGAAAGTTAATAAATTAGTTAGACAAGACCGGCCTCTTGTGAATCCATGCTGAGTATCATTAATCAAGCTATGCTTATCGAGATGGCTTCTTATAATCTCAGCTATAATTGACTCTAGTAATTTGCCTACAATTGAGGTCAGGCTTATTGGGCGGTAATTTGACGGTAACGACTTGTCCCCTGTTTTAAAAATAGGAATTACATTAGCCATCTTCCACATATCAGACACTACACCTGTTTGAAGAGATAAATTAAAAATATTAGTTAATGGTTCACAGAGTTCCATTTTGCATTCCTTAAGAACCCTTGAAAAAACCTCATCAGGACCCGGCGACTTATTTTGCTTCAGTCTGTCTATCTGCTTCACATCCATCTCACTAGTGACTGTGATGTTACATAATTTATCTTCTTCTAGCCCACTGTAAAAATTAATTACTGGAATATTGTTAGTGTCTTCCTGTGTAAAAACTGAGAGAAAATAATTATTTAAAATCAAGCACATTTCATTCTCTTTGTCAGTAAGGTGCCCATAGTTATTTTTAAGGGGACCTATCTTATCTCTAACTTTTGTTCTATAGACCTGTAAAAAACTTTTTGGGTTAGTTTTAGAATCCCTAGCAACTTTAATTTCATAGTCCCTTTTAGCTTTTCTTATCCCCTTTTTAATGTCCCTCTTAATGTCAATATACTGATTCATAAGATGACCCTCACCTCTTTTGATACGCCTATAAATTCCTTTCTTATGCCCTAGTAGATATTTGAGCCTATTATTCATCCATTTTGGGTCGTTTCTATTTGATCTAATTTCTTTATATGGGATAAACGCTCTTTGAGCAGCATGTATAGTGTTCAGAAAACTGTCATATTGATAGCTCTCTTCGTTACCCCAGTCAACAGATGATAAGTGTTCTCTAAGCTCATCGTAATCTGCTAAGCGAAAATCTGGGACTGTTACTGAGTTATCGCTACTATCGTACTTCCATTCAATGCTAAATGTAATTGATTTGTGGTCACTAGCACCCAGTTCCTCTGAAATTTCTAAATTATTAACAAAGGATTCATTGTTTGCCATAACTAAGTCAAGCAGGTTATTTCCCCTTGTAGGTTCTGTCACAAACTGCTTCAAAAAACAATCCTGAAATACTTCTAAGAAGTCGTATGATTCTAAATTCCCAGTCAAGAAATTCCAATCAACATGACTAAAGTTAAAGTCTCCTAGAATTACTACATTATCGTGCCTTGTGGCCTTAACAATTTCCTCCCATAGTAGTTTCCCTTGGTCCCTATCTAAGTTTGGGGGACGGTATATCACTCCTAAAATCAGTTTTTCATGCCCCTCTGAAAATTCTATCCAAACAGACTCTGTATGTGTTACTTCAGACTTAATACCCGTTTTTATGCAACAGTTCAAGCGATCTCGGACATACAATGCCACCCCACCCCCCCTCCCAATACTTCTATCTTCTTGGAACAATTTAAAACCCTGAATATGACATTCCGCAGGCATGTCCCGACTTTTTGAATTAAACCACGTCTCAGTTAAGGCAAATACATCAATGTTACCTACACTAGCAACTAATCTCAACTCGTCCATCTTATTCCTAGCACTACGGCAATTAGCATAATAAACATTGAAAGACTCTCCTTTCTCTTTACCCTTCCTGCTCATTTCTATTTTTCTACTAAACCTATTACTGTCCTTATCACCCAAGGTCCCTGGCTTTTCAATATCTATCTCGTTCTTATTATTACTAGTTCCCCTAGAACTCGTAATATTACTACACTGGAACTTCACTGTTTTCCTGCCAAAACCCATACCACTAACTATTCCTAGTTTAAATTCCTAACTGCTCCCTCCACTGCAGTTGCCAGTGCTCCTACCCCACACCTAGATAAGTGAACCCCATCCCTAGCATACATGTCATTTCTGCCATAGAAGAGGTCCCAGTTGTCAATGAATGTTACCACATTTTCCTTACAGTATTTGTCCAGCCAGCAATTGACACCAATTGCCCTGGACAACCATTCATTTCCAACTCCCCTCCTTGGCAAAATATCACATATGAGAGGGTTCCCACCCTTACTTCTAATTATTTCTATTGCTGACCTATACCTGCTAATCAGGTCCTCACTCCTACGTCTGCCAACTGTAGGGATACTGCTCCTGTGGGGAGCAGCAGCAGGATAATACTGCACCACCTCTCGGGGCCCTTAACAACAACAACAGTTTGGTTTGTGTCATGGGTGCCAACACTTGGTGTGTGATTCTCTTCTCTTCTACTATCCCTATATTAGTGATGCAGATTACATGGTGAGTTTAAATATGTGGCCTGTAGTTATAACTTTTCTCTTGACATATGCAAGACATCACCATCCCTGTAGAAGCCATTATTAGATGTACTAGTCATTATATTTTGTTGTTGCAGAAGTACTATGAAGATTCTATGTTCAATAAAGCCTAGAGATAAGGCCTGTGTTTTTATCACAACAATTTATTGAACATAGAATCCTGGGCTACCTGGTGGTGATCCTGCGCTAGACTACATCACAACATGGAGCGTTTATTGAAACCTGAGAGACTAGACTGTGACCCCAGCTTATCAACGGCTGCTCAGGAATGGAAACACTGGTTTAAGACTTTCGAAAACTTCTTGGGAGCCCTTCCTAAAACAGATCTAGATAAACTAAGTCTGCTCATCAATTTTGTGTCACCTAAGATATATGAGGCTATTTCTGAGTGTAATACCTACGAAGATGCTATCAAAACCCTCAAGTCTCAGTATATTAAACCTACAAATGAAATCTTTGCACGCTATCGCCTTGCAACTCGCCGCCAGCAGATTGATGAATCCTTAGAGGAATACTTTCAAGCACTGAAAATTTTAGGTAAGGACTGTCACTTCCAAGCAGTGACAGCTGCTCAGTATTGTGAAGAGTCCATCAGGGATGCTTTTATCAGTGGCCTGAAATCACCAATAATAAGGCAGCGTTTATTGGAGAATAAAACTCTCGACTTAGCCGCTGCCTTTGACCAGGCAAGAGCTCTAGATTCAGCCCAGAAGAATTCTGAAGTATACAGTACCACTCAGCCTTCTCGAGTGGTAAGTGCTGCAATTACTGACCAAGACTCTTACAATGAAGTTACTGTGGAACCTGCCTCAGTGACAGCAGCAGCAGGTACGGTGTGTTTCTTTTGTGGTTTTTCAAGACATCCACGTCCAAAGTGTCCTGCTCGTGAAGCAATGTGCCGTAAATGCCACAAGAAAGGTCACTTTGCTAAAGTATGTCGTGCTAATGCATCAACAAGAGCTAGTGCCTCCACACATTCCAGTGATCATGCGACACTAGCAACAGTGACTTCTGCGGCTACTCCAAATTCACTGTCAAAGGCAGTTGTGAAAGTATTCATCAAAGGAACAGAAGTAGATGGTCTTATTGATAGTGGCAGCTCAGAGAGTTTCATCAATCTTGACTTAGTTAAACGCCACTCCTTGACTGTACATCACTCATCAGGTACCGTTTCCATGGCATCAACATCTCTCTCTATTCAGACCTTAGGGTTTTGTAAGGTAAATCTCAGAGTTAATGGAAAGGATTATCAAGATGTACATTTAGCTATTCTGCCACAACTGTGCTCTGATGTTATCCTTGGTCAGGACTTTCAGAAGCTGCATGGTAGTGTCACCTTAACATATGGAGGTGAACTGCCTCCTCTTGTTGTCTGTGGACTTAGCACTTTAAGGGTAGACCCACCAAAGCTGTTTGCAAATCTTACCGCGGATTGCCATCCTATATCAGCTAAGTCACGCCGCTATTCTTATGAGGATCGGATGTTCATTGAGAAAGAAACTCAGAGGCTGCTGAAGGAGGGTATTATAGAACCAAGTGATTCCCCTTGGCGTGCACAGGTTGTTGTTGTTGTTAAGGGCCCCGAGAGGTGGTGCAGTATTATCCTGCTGCTGCTCCCCACAGGAGCAGTATCCCTACAATCTCCCCCTTCTAAAATATCAGAGACAGTAATCTCCCAAACTGTTAGGTGGGCGACGTACACGTCCCGACCTTCGTAGCCCTTGAGCCTCTTCACCAGGTTCAATATTTTCCAGCGGGGTTTGACTAACTGCTGGAGCAGAATCCTCTATCGATTACTCTGAGACAATCAACAAATTTGCACTTCTTGATGGGTACCCTCTACCTCGAATTGATGATACAGTGAACAAAATTGCTCAGTACTATGTGTTTAGCACAATTGATCTACAGAGTGCCTATCATCAAGTCCCTATAAGGAATGAAGATAAACCATACACAGCATTTCAGGCTAGTGATGGCCTGTATCAGTTTACCAGAGTCCCTTTTGGAGTCACCAATGGGGTAGCCTGCTTCCAACGAATTATGGATTCACTCATTCAGGAAGAGCAACTCATGGGAACTTATGCGTATTTAGATAATGTTACCATTTGTGGCAAGACCCAGGAGGAACATGATGCAAACCTTGATAAGTTTTTGGAAGCCGCCAAGAAGAAAAATATCAGTTACAATGAGGAAAAGTGCACTTTTTCAACTAAAAGGCTTAGCATCCTTGGTTATGTAGTGGAAGGAGGTTCAATATTCCCAGACCCTGAACGACTACGACCTCTACGGGAACTTCCAATGCCTCAAGACAAAAAGTCACTCCGAAGAACTCTTGGTCTCTTTGCTTATTACTCACAATGGATCTACAACTATTCAAATAAAGTCCGCCCATTGAGTGCTACCACATTTCCTGTGACAAAGGAAGCAGAAGCCGCTTTCCATACTCTCAAACAAGACATTGAAAACTCAGTAGTTCAAGCCATTGATGAATCCCTACCATTCGAAGTGGAAACGGATGCATCTGACATTGCCATTGCTGCAGTCTTGTCTCAGGCAGGACGACCAGTAGCCTTCTTTTCAAGAACTTTTCAAGGATCAGAGAAATGTTACGCTGCTGTAGAAAAGGAAGCCCAGGCCATCATAGAAGCAGTTCGCCACTGGAGGCATTATTTAACTGGTAGACATTTCACCATAAGGACTGACCAACGGTCCGTGATGTACATGTTCGACAAGAAGCACAAAAGTAGGATAAAGAATGACAAAATATTACGCTGGAGGATGGAACTATCGTGTTATGACTTTGATATTCTGTACCGACCGGGTCAAGAGAACATCTCACCTGATGCATTCTCTAGGTCCCACTGTGGAGCAGCATGTCATGATTTACAATCACTCTCAGCTCTCCACAAGGCTTTGTGTCACCCAGGAGTTACACGCCTGTACCATTTTGTCAAATCAAAGAACATGCCCTACTCAGTGGAAGATGTGCGACAAGTGATCAGAGCATGCAGAGTATGTGCAGAGTGCAAGCCAAACTTTCATCAGCCAGAGAAGACTCATCTCATAAAATCCACCCAGCCTTTCGAGAGACTGAATATAGATTTCAAAGGACCTCTACCAAGCACAAATCAGAATAGGTATTTCCTTAACATAGTAGATGAATATTCAAGGTTTCCCTTTGTATTCCCCTGTGCAAATATGACTGCTTCAACTGTTATTAGTTGTCTTTCACAGTTGTTCTCTATTTTTGGTATGCCAGCTTATATCCATTCAGACAGGGGATCCTCGTTCATGAGTAACGAACTTCAGGAGTTTTTGTCTAGCAAAGGTATTGCCTGCAGCAGAACAACAAGCTACAACCCTCAAGGCAATGGTCAAGTGGAGCGGTTCAATGGTACTATATGGAAGGCAGTTACAATGACATTGAAGTCGCGCAATCTACCTGTTCAACACTGGCAAACTGTCCTACCTGATGCTCTTCACTCTATTAGATCATTGCTGTGCACAGCTACTAATGCAACCCCTCATGAAAGACTCCTCAACTATTCACGTCGTTCTTCTACGGGAGCCTCTGTGCCCACTTGGTTATGTCATCCTGGACCCGTTCTCCTGAAGAGTCACCGTAGGATGAACAAGACGGATCCTTTAGTGGAAGAGGTAGAGCTCCTGCAAGCTAATCCACATTATGCCCACATTCGCTACCAAAATGGTGAAGAGACTACAGTATCTACAAGACATTTAGCCCCAGTTGAAATCCCCATTAGTGTGGAATCTTAAGATACACCAATAGATGTGAAAGATGCTTCGTTTTCTCCTGGAAAGCCCCTTGAGACTACCCCTACGGAAATAGAGGATTCTGCTCCAGCAGTTAGTCAAACCCAGCTGGAAAATATTGAACCTGGTGAAGAGGCTCAAGGGCTACGAAGGTCGGGACGTGTACGTCGCCCACCTAACAGTTTGGGAGATTACTGTCTCTGATATTTTAGAAGGGGGAGATTGTAGGGATACTGCTCCTGTGGGGAGCAGCAGCAGGATAATACTGCACCACCTCTCGGGGCCCTTAACAACAACAACAGTTTGGTTTGTGTCATGGGCACCAACATATGGTGTGTGATTCTCTCCTACTTTATCCGTTTATCACCGATGCAGATTACATGGTGAGTTTAAATATGTGGCCTGTAGTTATAACTTTTCTCTTGACATATGCAAGACATCACCATCCCTGTAGAAGCCATTATTAGATGTACTAGTCATTATATTTTGTTGTTGCAGAAGTACTATGAAGATTCTATGTTCAATAAAGCCTAGAGATAAGGCCTGTGTTTTTATCACAACACCAACATCGTTGCCTCCAGCACTGAGACAGATAATAGGATTGCTCCCATTACCTCTCATGATGTCATCCAGACGGCTAACAATATCCTCCATCCCAGCCCCAGGAAAGCAACTCTCTGTCTCCTACTCCTGTCCTTCAAGCAGAACGCCCTATCCATATACCTAACTTGGCTATCCCCAACAACAACAATATTCTTACCTTCCTTAATGTCTTTCGTCGTGTCGTACCCAGTAGTCGACTCACATTCGTCGGGTAGCACTGAGAATGTATTGGATGTTTCCACAACAGTTTCCACGGCAGTCTCTTTCTTCTTCATCGTTTCTACCTTTCCATTCGTCTTCTTGATCGTCAACTTCTTTCTCTGCTGTCCAGCCACTGACCAGTTTCCCTTCTTGACCTGAGGACTCAACACAGGACTACTAACATCTTATTATGATAATAAGTGATAGGACTACTATTCATGTCAATGCAAGATCACTTCTTCCTAAATTGGCAGAGATTAGGATTCTAGCTAACAAAATTAGGGCGGCAGTTATAACCATCTCTGAATCTTGGTTGGATGATACGGTGACTGACGACGAGGTCAAAATAGATGGTTACAATATAAAACGCTTAGATAGGAACAGAAAGGGTGGTGGAGTATGTGCCTACATTAGAAATGACTTAGCTTACAACCCAAGACCTGATTTAAATAACAATAAACTGGAGATTCTATGGTTTGAAGTGCTGCTTCCTAAGACCAAACCCATCTTAGTAGGAACTAGTTACCGCCCTCCTACCCAGGACCAGTTCTTAGAAGACTTTTCCAGAGTCTTGTCCGGAGTTGAAAACAATTGCGAGACAATAATACTGGGCGACTTCAATATCTGTTTTCAGCAGCAAAATAACGGGCTATGCAAAAGGTATAAGCAAATTCTAGGATTAAATAGTTACACTCAACTAATTAATACTCCAACCCGGATCACACAGTTCTCAGCCACCCTAATTGACCACATACTTTGCAACCGCTCTGAGAACATTAGTCAGTCAGGCGTCATTACCACAGGTCTTAGTGATCATTTCATCATTTACTGCACCAGGAAAATAACTAGGGATAGGATAGGCCTACACAGGACAATAAAAATGAGGTCAACTAGAAACTACAGTAAAGAAACACTGGTAAATAGGCTACACAATTGTGACTGGACAGAGATAACAAGTTGCACGGACGTAAACGATGCCTGGGAAAAATTCAAAACAATGTTCACTACCATCCTTGATAATATTGCACCAGTTAAAGAGGTTAGGATTAAACGAAGAACTGAACCCTGGATGAATACTGAGATATTAGATAATATGAAATTCAGAGACCAGCTGCTAAAAAGATTTAAAGCAAACAGACAGGATATTGCAGCACTAAATGAATTCCAAAGGGTGAGGAACAGAGTACAGAGACTTATAAAAGGAGCAAAGGCAAAGCACTACTGCTCAAAAATTGAAGAGTATAAGCATAACCCCAGAAAGCTCTGGCAACAACTAAAACAGTTGGGGTATAGCCATAAGCCAGTAGATAGGTCTAACATAGTACTCACTATCGATAATGAGGTATGCCACGAAACATCTAAGGTGGCAAATTGCTTTAATTCATACTACACATCTGTTGCATCAACACTAGTAAGTAAACTACCAGCTGCATCAAATACCTTTAACACAGACTCTGATAAGTTTCAAACATACTATACCAATAAAGGGGTAACCCCAAACAGTTGTCAACTAGTAAGTGTATCTCATGACTTTATTCAAAAAGAACTAAGCAGGTTAAACCCAACTAAGAGCACAGGCCCTGATAACATCCCGTCTAAGTTCCTAAAAGATGGTGCTTCTGAACTGTCAATCCCTATTGCTCACATAATAAATCTATCAATCACCACTAATACAGTACCGGAGAGGTTCAAGGAGGCCAGAGTTACTCCTATCTTCAAGAAAAATAGTAGGTCTGATGTAAGCAACTATAGGCCTGTTAGTATACTCAGTATAATATCTAAAATTCTAGAGAGGGCGGTGTATTCTCAAGTAGTTAAGTACCTTAATGACAACAACATTCTCCATAGCTATCAATCGGGCTTTAGAAGATCCTACTCAACCGACACCTCCCTTATTAATCTGATGGATTACCTGAGAACTGAAATGTCAAAGGGGAACCTCATAGGCATGGTAACCTTAGACCTGCAAAAGGCCTTCGATACTGTCAACCACAATATATTATGTAATAAACTTCAAACTATCGGTATAGGTTCTGTAGACTGGTTTAAGTCCTACCTTAGCAACAGGAGACAAATAGTCAAAATCAACAAAACAGAATCAGAACCCCTGCCGATAACATGTGGAGTTCCCCAAGGTAGTATTCTGGGTCCCTTATTATTCTTATGTTATGTCAATGATATGCCTATCAGTGTCAAGTGCAAACTCCTACTGTATGCAGATGACAGTGCTCTGTTAGTGTCAGGTAAAGACCCACAAGATATTGCTAATGTTTTAACACTGGAACTGGAGTCCTGCAGCAAATGGTTAGTAGACAACAAGCTATCATTACACCTAGGGAAAACTGAAGCCATTCTCTTTGGCACGAAACATAAACTGAGAAGGGTAAATAATTTTAATGTTCAATGTAATGGGGAGCCCATCACTTTGGTTTCATCAGTAAAATATTTGGGAATCCCCTTTGACCCAAGCATGTCAGGAGAATTGATAGGGAACAGTGTAGTAAAGAAAGCGAATGCCAGACTGAAGTTCCTGTATAGACAAGCACAGTGTCTACCTACTGAGGCTCGCAGGACTCTATGTCTAGCCCTTATACAATGCCATATGGATTACGCTTGCTCTTCTTGGTACTCTGCCTTGACAAAAAAACTGAAAGATAGACTGCAAATCACCCAGAACAAAATCGTAAGATTCATCCTGGGGCTGGGACCAAGAGAACATGTAGGCCAGGATGAATTACAGCAGTTGGATATGCTGAATGTTGAAGACAGAGTAAAACAACTGAAGCTAAATCATGTTTATAAAATTGCTCACAAGCAATGTCCAGAATATCTTGCCGTCAATTTTGTCAAGGCTGGGAACCAAAGCAATCATAGAACTAGGGGGAGAGAGCACAACTTTGTAGTACCCACAGTCAGTGGCCAGGCTTCAAACATCTTTTATTGTACAGCAATAAAGGAATGGAACAGACTACCCGCACATGTCAAAGCCAGTCATAGCGTGAACCAGTTCGAGAAGAGTGCCAAAAGGTGTCTGATGACTGTAGCTACAGATAGGGAGGGGAATGATTTTCTATTTTTTAGCTAACATACGTGTAAATTTTATCTTATTCCTTGTAATGACCCTCGTATTGTAGATAGTCTTAATGACCTTGGTGTCGCAGATAGTCTTTTTAGTATGATAATAAGATGTTATCTTCATTGTAGAACAATAAGAAAATATTATAACCTTTATACTATAATAATAAGGTAAAAGGACCCCAATGGAAATAAGTCACTCTGTCTGACTTTTTTGGGTTATCCTAGGTTCTCTACACATATGCTGCTATATATGATAATTCTATGTAACTGTATTTGTGTATACCTGAATAAACTTACTTACTTACTCCGAATCTTTTTGTTTTCCTCGGTCAGTCGCCGAGTTTCTCTATTCGCCAACCTCAATTCTTCCTTAAGCTGTTGGTAAAGTTGCTCGATGGAGGGCATCTTGCTTCAATTCTAGAGAGCGCATAAACAGGTCTTCACAGAGCCAAGTACACGTCAACACTGCGCAAAAGCCAACTCAATCAGGAGCTACTGCGCAGCACGTCCGCACGGCCCAATAGCGATGCGAACAATGAAAGATAGACTGCAAATCATCCAGAACAAAATCGTAAGATTCATGCTGGGGCTGGGACCAAGAGAACATGTAGGCCAGGATGAATTACAGCAGTTGGATATGCTGAATGTTGAAGACAGAGTAAAACAACTGAAGCTAAATCATGTTTATAAAATTGCTCACAAACAATGTCCAGAATATCTTGCTGTCAATTTTGTCAACGTTGGGAACCGCAGCAATCATAGTACTAGGGGGAGAGAGCACAACTTTGTAGTACCCACAGTCAGTGGCCAGGCTTCAAACACCTTTTATTGTACAGCAATAAAGGAATGGAACAGACTGCCTGCACATGTCAAAGCCAGTCATAGCATGAACCAGTTCAAGAAGAGTGCCAAAAAGTGTCTGATGAATGTAGCTACAGAAAGGGAGGGGAATGATTTTCTATTTTTTAGCTAACATACGTGTAAATTTTACCGTATTCCTAGTAATGACCCTCGTATTGTAGATAGTCTTAATGACCTTGGTGTAGTAGATAGTCTCTTTAGTATGATAATAAGATGTTATCTTCATTGTAGAATAATAAGAAAATATTATAACCTTTATATTATAATAATAAGGTAAAAGGACCCCAATGGAAATAAGTCACTCTGTCTGACTTTTTTGGGTTATCCCAGGTTCTCTACACATATGCTGCTATGTATGATAATTAGTTAGTTATTATTATTATTATAATCAAGGGGGAAGCGCTAAACCCGGAGGATTATACAGCGCCTGGGGGGGGGGGATGTGGAAGGCATTCAGGCTTAATTCGGGGAACTGGAGCACAGATCCAATTCCCTAAATCAAGAGCCCCTCACCAACATCAAGGAACCTTCCTTGAGGGGAATTAGTTAGTTAGTTAAAGATTAGCCGGTATTCTCCCGGCCCGGGCCTTTTCCAAGTGGTGGCCCGGCCTTGGCTCCCTCTTTAGGGAGCGTCTGAGACCTAAGTCTCCCATGGGAGGAGGCACAAGTACCTCCTTATCTTTGGGACCAACTGTCCCCAGGCCTAGCCACAAGCTAGGCCTCTCTGGTCTGCCATCCCCGCCCCAAGGGGGCAAATGGGAATGACAGTCTTATGAGCTAAAGGCTCGGGCTCAGGCACCTACCCTACCCTAGAAGGGTTAGGCATGGTGTCGATGATGTATGATAGTTAGTTAGTTAAAGATTAGCCGGTATTCTCCCGGCCCGGGCCTTGTCCAAGTGGTGGCCCGGCCTTGGCTCCCTCTTTAGGGAGTGTCTGAGACCTAAGTCTCCCATGGGAGGAGGCACAAGTACCTCCTCATCTTTGGGACCAACTGTCCCCAGGCCTAGCCCCAAGCTAGGCCTCTCTGGTCTGTCATCCCCGCCCCAAGGGGGCTAATGGGAATGACAGTCTTGTGAGCTGTAAGCTCGGGCTCAGGCACCTACCCTACCCTAGAAGGGCTGGGCATGGTGTCGATGATGTATGATATTATTATTAAAGATTAGCCGGTATTCTCCCGGCCCGGGCCTTTTCCAAGTGGTGGCCCGGCCTTGGCTCCCTCTTTAGGGAGTGTCTGAGACCTAAGTCTCCCATGGGAGGAGGCACAAGTACCTCCTCATCTTTGGGACCAACTGTCCCCAGGCCTAGCCACAAGCTAGGCCTCTCTGGTCTGCCATCCCCGCCCCAAGGGGGCAAATGGGAATGACAGTCTTATGAGCTAAAGGCTCGGGCTCAGGCACCTACCCTACCCTAGAAGGGTTAGGCATGGTGTCGATGATGTATGATAATTCTATGTAACTATTTGTGTATACCTAAATAAACTTACTTACTTACTTACTTACTTATTGTTATGGTTATTATTATTATTATTATTATTATCCAACTACGGACTCCATAACTGACTTATTTCTATTGTGATTCTTGTATATCTTATTATTTAAAACAGTTTAGTTACTCAACTGTGTGAAAATCAGTTATAATAATGAGAGATATACTACCAGGAATAAGGTAGAGTTATAAAGACAGGATCACATAATAGTTATACCTACATGTGGAGAAAGAAAACGTTGTGAATTGAGCGAGTTTACCTTAATAAATCACCATCATTTAATTATTTCCAAATTATTAAAATTTTTATCAAATTTACATGTATCTGAAAATGCACTAGTAAAAACTTATTTTAATTTTTAAAAGTTTATTAATTTTATTTAAAAGCTTTAAGGAATTTATATAACACTTTAATACCTATAAAAATTGCCAACAAAACTTCTATATATTTTATTTACTTCCTGCGATTTCTAAATTTTTTTAACTATTGTAGGGATTCCATTGCCTCTTCATCGAGGCAAAGGAAATATTTTTTTTTGTAGGTATCTTCTATCAGGTGCTAATAAATAAGATTGCTGTCGACTTAGTTGCCAGAGTGTGGACGTCCTTCGCACCTCTCTGCTGACAGTCTAACAAGCTATCCACTGACTTCATGGTATTTAGCGTGAGGAGGCGGTGAATACCGTTGGTATAAAACTTATTCGTGGAGCGATTACACCTGAGACTGCACAAGTATTGTTACCCAAGATTATCCGTGACACTTATGGTATCTTTTTTATATTATTTAAAACATTGTAATACAAGGTGGTATAAATATATTAAGAAGGTACAGGAAAATTTATTAATACACAAAAAAAAAAACAAAATGGCCATAACACATAATAACCACACCTTTATATAGCCTGTATATCGCAGAGTCACTTGTTTGCACAGAACTGCTTAATGCCTCAAATGATGTAGTGGAAGTTTTAGCAGTAAAGATCGAGAACCAAAACCTAGTCATTGTGGTAGTCTACAAGCCTCCAGATGCAACGTCCCAGCAATTCCAGGAACAGCTGTTAAAAATTGACCACTGTCTGGAAAATCTTCCAGCTCCTGCACCCAACATCTTGCTCCTGGGGGATTTCAACTTAAGGCACCTAAAATGGAGGAATATAAAAAATAATGTTGTTGCAGGGATAACACCAGGAGGCAACTTAAACCAGCAAATAATAGAGCCTACTAGACTGGAGAATGCACTAGACCTCATCTTCATTAACAGTGATGATCTGATACGAAATGTCACCATATCAAAAACAATATACTCAGATCACAACATAATTGAGGTTCAGACATGTATGCGTGGAGCCCCAGACCGACAAAATGAGATTAGACATGAGGGAGCCTTCACCAAATTCAACTTCAATAATAAGAACATAAAGTGGGACCAAGTAAACCAAGTACAAACTGATATAATTATGCTGGGATGATAGACTAAGCAACACAGACCCCAACTTATGCCTAGAACAGATTAACTCGGTGGCACTCGATGTATGATGGAGGTTTATTCCTTTAAGAAAAGGGAAGAGTAGATGTAAAATAGAAAGAGACAGGCTCTCCCTTTACAGGCGACGAAAAAGAATAACAGAGCGGCTAAAAGAGGCCAATATATCTGAAATGCATAGGGAGTCACTAGTCGGAGAAATAGCAAACATCCAACTTAAGTTAAAGGAATTTTATAGGAGTCAGGAATCGCAGGAAGAATTAAAAGCCATAAATGAAATCGAAAGAAATCAAAAGTATATCTTTTCCTATGCCAAATCAAAGTCGAGAACAACGTCCAGTATTGGACCCCTACTTAAACAAGATGGGTCCTACACAGATGACAGCAAGGAAATGAGTGAGCTACTAAAGTCCCAATATGACTCTGTTTTTAGCAAGCCGCTAACCAGACTGAGAGTCGAAGATCAAACGTAATTTTTTATGAGAGAGCCACAGAATTTGGTTTACACAAGCCTGTCTAATGTTATCTTGACGCCAAATAACTTCGAACAGGCGATAAACGACATGCCCATGCACTCTGCCCCAGGGCCAGACTCATAGAACTCTGTGTTCATCAACAACTGCAAGACATACCCCTACTCCACAAAGGAGGCAGTAAAGCATTAGCAAAGAACTACAGACCGATAGCACTAACATCCCATATCATGAAAATCTTTGAAAGGGTCCTAAGAAGCAAGATCGTCACCATCTAGAAACCCATCAATTACACAACCCAGGGCAACATGGGTTTAAAGCAGGTCGCTCCTGCCTGTCTCAACTATTGGATCACTACGACAAGGTCCTAGATGCACTAGAAGACAAAAAGAATTCAGATGTAATACATACAGACTTTGCAAAAGCCTTCGACAAGTGTGACCATGGTGTAATAGCGCACAAAATGCATGCCAAAGGAATAACAGGAAATGTTGGTAAATGGATCAATAATTTCCTCAAAAACAGAACACAAAGAGTAGCAGTCAACAGAGTAAAGTCCGAGGCTACGGTGAAAAGCTCTGTTCCACAAGGCACAGTACTCGCTCCCATCATGTTTCTCATCCTCATAACTGACATAGACATGGATGTCAGCCACAGCACCGTGTCTTCCTTTGCAGATGACACCCGAATCTGCATGACAGTGTCTTCCATTACAGACACTGCAAGGCTCCAGGCGGACATCTACCAAATCTTTCAATGGGTTGCAGAAAACAATATGAAGTTCAACAACGAGAAATTTCAATTACTCCGATATGGTAAACACGAGGAAATCAAAACTTCATCAGAGTACAAAACAAATTCTGGCCACAAAATAGAGCGAGAAACCAACGTCAAAGACCTGGGAGTGATCATGTCGGAGGATCTCATCTTCAAGGACCATAACATTATATCAATTGCAGCTGCTAGAAAAATGACAGGATGGATAATGAGAACCTTCAAAACTAGGGATGCCAAGCCCATGATGACACTCTTCATGTTGCTTGTTCTATCTAGGCTGGAATATTGCTGCACACTAACAGCACCTTTCAAGGCAGGTGAAATTGCTGACCTAGAAAATGTACAGAGAGCCTTCACGGCACACATAACGGAGATAAAACACCTCAATTACTAGGAGCGCTTAAAGTTCCTGAACCTGTATTCCCTGGAACGCAGGCGGGAGAGATACATGATTATATACACCTGGAAAATCCTAGAGGGACTAGCACCGAACTTGCACATGAAAATGACTCACAACGAAAGCAAAAGACTTGGCAGACGATGCAACATCCCTCCAATGAAAAGCAGGGGTGTCACTAGCACGTTAAGAGACAATACAATAAGTGACAAGGGCCCAAGACTGTTCAACTGCCTCCCAGCATACATAAAGGGGATTACCAATAGACCCCTGGCAGTCTTCAAGCTGGCACTGGACAAGCACCTAAAGTCAGTACCTGACCAGCTGGGCTGTGGCTCTTACCTTGGATTGCGTGCAGCCAGCAGTAACAGCCTGGTTGATCAGGCTCTGATCCACCAGGAGGCCTGGTCACAGACCGGGCCACAGGGGCATTGACCCCAAAAACTCTCTCCAGGTAAACTCCAGGTAAACACCTAATTCGCTGCCTGACCACGGTAGAGTGCGGTCATGCTCTGCACCCAAGAATGTCAGCCACAGCACCGTGTCTTCCTTTGCAGATGACACCCGAATCTGCATGACAGTGTCTTCCATTGCAGACACTGCAAGGCTCCAGGCAGACATCAACCAAATCTTTCAGTGGGCTGCAGAAAACAATATGAAGTTCAACGATGAGAAATTTCAATTACTCAGATATGGTAAACACGAGGAAATTAAATCTTCATCAGAGTACAAAACAAATTCTGGCCACAAAATAGAGCGAGAAACCAACGTCAAAGACCTGGGAGTGATCATGTCGGAGGATCTCACCTTCAAGGACCATAACATTGTATCGATCGCGTCTGCTACAAAAATGACAGGATGGATAATGAGAACCTTCAAAACGAGGGATGCCAAGCCCATGATGACACTTTTCAGGTCACTTGTTCTATCTAGGCTGGAATATTGCTGCACACTAACTGCACCTTTCAAGGCAGGTGAAATTGCTGACCTAGAAAATGTACAGAGAACCTTCACAGCACGCATAACGGAGATAAAACACCTCAATTACTGGGAGCGCTTGAGGTTCCTTAACCTGTATTCCCTGGAATGCAGGCGGGAGAGATACATGATTATATACACCTGGAAAATCCTAGAGGGACTAGAACCGAACTTGCACACGAAAATCACTCACTACAAAAGCAAAAGACTTGGCAGACGATGCAACATCCCCCCAATGAAAAGCAGGGATGTCACTAGCACGTTAAGAGACCATACAATAAGTGCCTCCCAGCATACATAAAGGGGATTACCAATAGACCCCAGGCAGTCTTCAAGCTGGCACTGGACAAGCACCTAAAGTCAGTTCCTGATCAGCCGGGCTGTGGCTTGTACGTTGGTTTGCGTGCAGCCAGCAGTAACAGCCTGGTTGATCAGGCTCTGATCCACCAGGAGGTCTGGTCACAGACCAGGCCGCGGGGGCGTTGACCCCCGGAACTCTCTCCAGGTAAACTCCAGGTACCCCTCTGCTGTTTTCAGGCGAGCTATCTTGTACCAACATGGCACTGAGTGTGAGGCGTCGCATAAATACCATCGGCATAGAGCTGCTTCGTGGGGCAATTTCGCCCACTTCAGCGCAGGCGTTACACCTGACCATTATTAGGGAGATGTATGGTATCCAGGACGATGAGGTGTATGGTGTTGCCCTCAATGGAGCATATAGGATCTTCGTTAAACTGAATTCTACATCTGTGTACGAGTCATTGGTGCATAGATTTCAAGACGTGAGTCTTGATGCTACTCCAGCAGTGAAGGTGCGCTTGATTGACGTATCCTGCCACTGTATGTGGGTCAAGCTCTGTAATGTACCATTCGAGGCAGATGAGGCTGACATGCGAAGTGTTTTTGAGGCATATGGAGCCGTGCATCTGGCACAGCAAGGCAAGTGAGCTGCAGGTACTTATATGGGCCGTCTAGAAGGGACATTTACCCTGAAGATGACATTAAGACATTCCATATTGTCTTATGTCATATTGAAGGACTTTAAAACACAGGTTCTTGTATCATACGCTGGACAGAGATGTACGTGCAGGTTATGTGGGGAGTACGATCATTTGGCAGCTATGTGTGTGAAGCAGCAGAGGGTGCCTGCACAAACTAGTGGAGCCCCTGTTACCAGTGTGTACGCTGTTGCTACGAGCCACACGCAAAAGCACGAGCGTGGGCGATTGTGGAGTGAGGTGGTAGAGCCTCTCGAGAAGCCTGGCGTGTGTGAGGCAAACTGTGACTCACCAGAAACCAACATTTTGAGGGAGCCGATTGCAGAAGTGTGTGTGCAGGAGGAGGTAGAGGCGATTGAGGAAGAGCTTGAGGAGGTGTTGAGGACTTTTTCACCAGCTGAAGAGGAGGAGGATGTACCCGCAGGGGTGCAAAACACCAAGTTGACAGCGAAGGAATGTGCCATGCAAACACATAGCAGGTAAGACGTGGAGAGCGGTGTAGGAGAAACGTCGCCGTGTTTCATGGGACGAAGCATGGTGGAGGTTGAGGTCCATCGTGCAGCCTCCTTAGAGGATAACATGGAGGACGAGGTCATCACAAGGAAGAGAGCGGCGGCATCAGACTCTGATGATGTCCTGACGCTGGAGCAGAAACCTGGGAGGGTTGATGGATTTCGTCGTGGTAGCCAAGATAATAGGCACTGGAGGAAGGGGGAAGGGAGGGAAGGTGTTGTGAAGACTTGTAGATACCCAGGTGCAGGTGGACCTGGGAAGATTGGAGAAAAGAGGCAGGGGTGTATGACTATGAATGTGAATGGACTGAGTAAGGGTGTAAAAAGGGAATGGTTTAGAATGCTTCTGCTCAAATTTAGAGTAGATATAGTGTTTCTTCAGGAGCACAATTTCAAGGAGGGGAAAGTGCTTGAAGTGGTAGGGTTTCAGGTGGTGACTTTGCCATCTGTATGTCTGAAAGGTGGTGTGGGCATCATGATCATGGAGGTGAGCCCTTTTGTGTTGTTAAGAAGTGAGGGGGAGGGGGAGAGTATTGCATATGGATGGGTGGTGGATGGGGAAGAGGGTATCCTTTGTAAGTGTGTATGCACCGGCAGAAAATGATGTGAGAGTAAAGAGGGATTTTGTATTTGAAGAACTAGTTTTCTTCTTACATGGTTTACCTGCAGTGGCCATCGTTGGTGGGGACTGGAACTGCATGATTAGGAGGGCTGACATGGAACCAAAAGGGGCGGGGCATGTATCAGTGACCCGTGAGATCTCTTGAGAGATATTCAGTTGCAGGATGTAGTTGGAGGAGGGGCGAGGGAGGTAGAGCACACT
Source organism: Cherax quadricarinatus (assembly GCF_038502225.1). NCBI lineage: Eukaryota > Metazoa > Arthropoda > Malacostraca > Decapoda > Parastacidae > Cherax > Cherax quadricarinatus. The sequence goes on along the minus strand of NC_091389.1, from coordinate 2,203,571 downwards.
TTTGTAAGAAGGGGTTACGTGGCTAGGTTGGATAGGCTGTTTATATCTCAAGGGGTTTCGTTGACATTTTTCCGTACAAGAGAAGTAGCTTATTCGGATCATCGGGCGGTAGCAGCAGAGGTGGGGTGTGAGTCACTAGCAGGTATCTCTAGAGGATATTGGAAGTTAAATACGAGTGTGTTAGGCGAGGGGTTAAGTGCAGAGGTAATTGGGTTGGAGGATGTGGTGATGTGGTGGGATGGTGTGGCTAAAGAATGGATTAAGCAATATTACGTAAGAGAAGGGAAACGCATCAATTCTTTAAAATATGGGCTTGCCAACTATTTGGAGGACAGGTTATGGGGTTGTTATGCGAGGGGGCGGTGGCGGATATTTATCCTATGGATGATATTATGACAATTAAAGGGAGGCTGTGCGAGGTACAGGATGAGAGGTTCCAAGCGGTGTGGGTACGGGCAGAGATGGAAGAGGTGTTATGGGGCGATAGACCCTCATCGTGTGTATTGCATAGGCAAAAACAACAACAGCAGGCAATGGTTATTTCATGGTTGGAGGTTCATAAGCCGATAGAGGGGTACAGGGAGGGGCAGGTCATACAAGCTATGGAAGGAATGGGGGCTTTTGTGGATAAGTGGTATGAGATGTATTGGCAATGAGAAGGGGTAGAGGCTGGGGTTTTAGAACAGGTGTGTGGGAGTGTGATATGTCAGTTGCGTAACAGTGACAGGGAAGCACAGGGTGGGGAAATAACTGAGGGGGAAATATGGAGGGCTTTAAGTGGAATGCGAGAGGGCAAAGCACCAGGAATTGATGGACTCCTGGCATATTTTCATCAGCAGCATTGGGAGCTAATGAGGCGTTTTTTGGTTAGGATATTAAATTGCATGATGGAGAGAGATGAGTTGGGAGAGAAGCAGGCAACGGCTGCCATAGTCTTGGTACCGAAGGGTAAGGGGCAGCATACGCTTCGGGATTACTTGGCGATCTCGTTGTTATGCACGGATTGTAAGTTGTTTGCTAAGATTTTGGGGATTCGGTTTAAGTGCGTGGTGGGGCGGGTAGTATCGAAAACTCAGTTTGGTTTGCCAGGGAGGTCTATGGTGGAGGGGCATGGGTTACTTAGGGATTTCGTGGAAGCAAAAGGAGGGGAAGGGGGAGGTTTGGTGGCACTCGATTGGCAAGGGGCATATGATAGAGTGGACAGAGAAGCATTGAGAACCATCCTCAGGGGACAGTGGTTTGGGGAAGAAATAGTGGGTTGGGTTGAGGTGTTGAACGGAGGTGCAATGGCGAGGGTACAGATTAATGGTCGATTGAGTGGGAAGATTGTAATGGGTAGGGGACTTAGCCAGGGGTGTCCAATGTCACAATCATCATTTGCGTGCATACAGGATCTCTTTTATAGATTGGTGGAGCAGCATATGTGCAATGGAGAGGGAGCAGGGAGTGGGGTTGCGAGGGTCTGGCCAGTCTTAATAGGGTTTGTAGATGATACTACTATTCTGCTTAGGGAGGGGATGTCAATGGATACATTAGATGGGGTAGTACAAATGTTTGCAGGGACGACTGGTATGAGTGTGAATTCAGACAAGTCCATGGTTACATTGTCCTCTTCACTTTCGGGCTGAGTGGACGCACTGCGCAAACAGCTCTTGCTTTCTCTGGTGCGCAACTTCCTGTTTTCACCAAGATGGCTGCCAGCTACCGCAGGAGGAGCAACACCGTGTGTGTTGACCTTGTTAAAGGGGCAATTTACCCTACGAATGCCTCTGTTTTATTACCAACGATTATACGGGACACGTTTGGCATTGAAGTTGAAGACTTACACGGAATAGCACTTAATGGATCATCACGAATCTTCATAAAGTTCTGCACAGTGGAGGCATATGAAAGGACGGTGACTCAGTACCAGGAGAAGAACATCACCGTATCATCTGGTCTGGAGGTACGCCTGTGGGATGCCTCAAAATACTACACCTGGGTGAGGATCCGCAACGTTCCTTTCGAGGCAGACGATGTAGATATCAGAGAGACATTTCAAAGATATGGTGAGGTGCATGATATAACTTTAGTTCGATGGACGGAGGGAATCTATGAAGGGTTGCCGGCTGGATCTTACACCGTCAAGATGTCTTTAAGAAGACCTATTCCATCGTATGTTGTCCTGGAGGATTTTAGGACACAGCTGTACGTGACCTACGTGGGACAACGAAAGACGTGTCGCCTGTGCGGCGCTTTTGACCACATGGCGGCCGGATGTGGTAGAGCAGCAGCGCTGCGGCCTTGGGAGAGGCAAGTAGCCACGGAGTCTCCGGCGGAACCTCTGCCGAAGAATTTGAGTGCAGCAGGCACAGGTAATTGGGCGGACGAAGTGGAGGGCGTGTTAGAGAATTGTGTGACACTACCAGTGGCTTCGGATACTCCCCCGCAAACAGGCCCGGGAATTGAGCAGCAGCCTGTGGGGGTGGGAGAGACCGGTGAACCACAGGGTTTATCTACGCCCCTACAGGAGATGATTAAGTCTTTCCTGGACGTGCCTGCAGAGGAGAACCCAGCTACAGACAGGAGAATTCTGACGGTTGAGAAGGACTTGATTGAGCAGATTCCAGAGCCTCTGGGGTCAGAGCCTGGCATGTTGCAGTTGATACAGGTGGAAGCTGAGGTGCACAAGGGCAATGGAAATACTGATATGGAAATTGAGGGCACATCTAGAAAGAGGGCTGGAGGCTCGTCGGATGAGGAGGTTATAACACCAGCTCAGCGTACAGGGAAGAAGACGTGGGCAGGAGTGATTAAGAAAGGGCGGGGTAGTGCACAGGGGGGGGAGGGGGCACAGGCGGGAAAGAGTGCACGAGAAAAGACAGAAGCAGCAAAAAGTGGAACAGACAGGACACAGAGACATAGAGGAAAGCCACCCTTTCTGAATCTTTAAGTGTCTAACGATAAACGTGAATGGCCTTAGAGCTGACGGTAAACGAGTATGGTTGGAGGATATTTTGCGGCGTTTTAACATTGATGTGTGTTTTATTCAAGAACACAATTTCAAGTATGGCAGAGAGTTGAGGCTGAACGGTTTTAGGATGTATGTTGGTAGTTCAGGGAAATTAAAGGGTGGGGTGGCAGTGGCAGTGAGGGAGTCCAGCCCATTCCACATGCTCAAGTGGGAAGAGGAAGGGGAGGGGAGGGTGGTGAGGGTGGAAGGGATATGGGGCGAGATTAGAGTATGTTTTCTGGGGATATATATGCCGGCAGATAGTAACATATGGGTTAAGGTGAATTTTGTAAGGGAGGTTTCGCTTTTCTACATGCGGGGCTTACCAATGGTTTCTATAATAGGTGGGGATTGGAATTGTGTAATCAGGAATAAGGATGTGGAACCGAGAGGGGCAGGGTGTGTGCTTGGGGTATTGAGGGATTTGTTGAGGGATGCCGGGGTTTATGACATAGTCAGGGGCGATGGGTGGAAAGTAGAGCACACGTTTATGCGGAGGGGTTATGCTGCCAGGTTGGATCGTATATATATAACTCGAGATATAACAGTAGAACGTGTAATGACGATAGATTTAGGTTTTTCGGACCATCGTGCCGTTTTGGCAGAGATGGCATGGGAAGGGATGGTTCGTAGGTATGTGGGTTATTGGAAAATGAATGTGAGGCTACTTCAGGGAGAGGGGGAGGGGTTGTTTTTTAGGGAATGGTGGAAGCAACTATGGGAGGCTCGCAACAAAGAGGAGGATATCTTGGAATGGTGGGAGAGGCACGCTAAATTGCAGATTAGGGAGTATTACCAGCATAGAGGAAGGGATGAGGCGAGGTGGAGGTATGGTTTACAGCAGAAATATTTAGAGGGGCAGCTAAATGATTGTTATGAAGGGGGAGGGGGCTAGACATGGAGAAATAGAGGTTTTAAGGGGAAGATTGAGGGATATACAAAATTCTCGTTTTGATGCGATACATGTGAGGGAAGGTTTAGAGGAGGTTCTATGGGGTGACAAACCGTCAGGATGTGTTTTGAGGAGATTTAGGAATAGGCAACAGATGACCACGATTATGGGATTAGAGGTGTGTAAAGGGGTGGGGGGATATAGGGTGGGGCAGGTACTTAGTACCACTGATGGAATGAGCAATTATGCTGATTATTGGTTTAGGGAGAATTTTAAGCAGAGGGAGGGAGGAGAGAGGGAGGGAGAGATTCTGGGAGAAGGAATTCGAGGTATTTTAGGGGAGGAGGAGAGTGCGGTAATAGAGGGTAGGATCAGTGAGGAGGAGGTGGAGGAGGCGATAATGGGCTTGAGTAGGGGAAAAGCGCCGGGCATTGATGGAATTCCTAATGATTTCTATATTACACATTGGGATTGTATGAAGGAATGTCTGGTCCGGTTGTTTAACTGTATGAAGGAAAGGGGAGTGTTGGGGGAATCGTAGTTTTGGTCTATAAGGGAGGGGGGGGAAGACCTTGGGTGCTTTTAGGGCGATCTCCCTCATGTGTGCAGATTATAAAGTTTTTGTGAAGGTTTTAGGTAACCGTATGAAAAAGGTGCTTGACCGAGTCCTACATAGAGGACAGTGTGGGATTCCAGGTCGAAGTATGCGTGAGGGGCATGGCAGAATTAAGGATTTTGTGGAGGGTAGACAACGGGGGGGGGGGATCTTGGGGATTGATTGGAAGCAGGCTTATGACAGTGTAGATAGACATATGTTGTGGTGTATTTTAAAAAAAACAGGGTTTTTGTGATGAGATTGTGCGCTGGGCGACTACTTTGTATACGCCTGCAACGGTCAGGGTTCAGGTTAATGGGAAGTAGTTCTCACCCAGCTGTTGGTGAGGGCGGACGCAGAGCGTGCGGCTGGTGCCCTCTGGTGTCTGTATTGAGAAGTTTTGTTTTCTCAAGATGGCGGAACGCAGGAAAAGAGTCAACACTGTCTGTGTGGAATTGTTGAAAGGTGCAATATACCAGGACACTGCTGACGTCATTCTGCCTCTTGTGATAAGAGATACGTATGGAATCCCACGTGAGGATTTATATGGGATTTCTCTGAACGGCAACGCAAGAATTTTTGTGAAATTTGTGTCGTCTGCTGCGTATGTGAGTGTTGTGGATGCCTTTCAAGAAAAACGGATTGTTATCAACACTAGTCTGGAGGTGCGCCTGCGTGATGTATCGACAAGTTATACGTGGGTTTGTCTACGTAATATCCCCTTCGAGGCAGACGAGGTGGACATCCGTCGGACTTTTGGGCGCTATGGCACCGTACAAGCTGTCCAAATTGGGCGTTGGTCCCAGGGTTTTTATGTTGGTATGCTCGCAGGTTCCTTTTCTATGAAAATAACATTGAGACATCCAATTCCCTCGTTTGTCATGTTGGAAGATTTTCAGACGCAGGTCTACGTAACCTACCCGGGCCAGGTTCGGACGTGCTGCCTGTGTGGTGCAACGGGTCATATGGCGGCGTCTTGTGAGCACCGACGAGGGAAACAACGGTCGGGCCTGACAGACACTGCATCCAAAGATACGATGGAGGAGGGTGAGCTGGGCCATCAGAAGCCCACAATGGTGGACGACGTGCTGCAGATTTTACCAGCGGATGTAAAGTGGAGTGAAGCAGTGGATGCTGCAGAGGGGATCGTCTCGACGCTACCACCAGCGTCGGAGATCGAGGCGATTGGGTGCGTGGACAGTGCGTCACCTCAGGTGGAAGAGGAGGCACAAACGCCATTGATATTGCCCAGTTTTGAAGACTTACAGAGGATCCTCGATAGCCCGGCGACAGAGGGTTTACCGCCTACATTAGCGGTGTCGCCTGTGGTCGACCATGGTCTAGCGGGACGTGTGGGCGGTGAAGATAGGCGTACGACTTTTACGTCTGTGGTGGTGACGGATGTCGAGGTACATAGAACAGACAGCGATGGGCCTATGGACTATGAGGGAGTGTCACGGAAGAGGCCCAGTACACACGTGGAGGACGATGTCTTAACACCGGGTCAAAGGTCTGGTAAAATGGTGTGGGCTGACGTAGCCAAGGGAGTTAAGGGACCCCCCTTAGAGAAGTTAAGTGGGAGTGTGGGGAAAACGGGCAGGTGCAGCAGTGGCAAGTCCAAGTCAGGTATAAAGGTGATGGGAAAACGAAATGAGAAAACCTAACCAGAGAGTTCAAGTGTATAACAATGAATGTCAATGGCCTCAGAGCAGAGGTCAAGAGACGTTGGGTAGAGGTATCGCTCAGACGTATGAATGTTGACGTTTTTTTTATACAGGAACACAATTTTCGGTGTGGTAGTGAATTACGTGTGCAAGGGTATAAGTGCTATGCGGGAAATTCGGATAATCTCAAAGGTGGGGTTGTGATAGGCATAAGGGAGACCAGCCCTTTTAAGCTTGTAGCATGGGAGTGGGGCGGAGGGGGCCGGGTTGTGCGTGTGGTGGGTTTGTGGGGGAACATTCAGGTGGGTTTCGTGGGAGTATATATGCCAGCGACAACAAATCGACGAGTAAAAGAGGATTTTGTACGCGATGTTTTGGTTTATTTTCTCAGAAGTCTACCCTTAGTTTCTGTCTTGGCAGGTGATTGGAATTGTGTGATCCGGGAAAAAGACGTCGAACCGCGTGGTGGGGGGTGTAATTTAAGGGTTTTACGTGAGATATTGCAAGCGATTGGTGTAGTGGATGTTGTGGGTAGCGACAGGTGGAATGTGGAACATACGTTTTGTAGAAGGGGTTACGCTGCACGGTTGGACAGGGTTTATATCACCAACTTAATCCGTGGTGGCAGGGTCGATTGTGTTGATCTGGGTTTCTCAGATCACCGTGGTGTTCTGGTAACACTCGAGTGGGAGGGCGCTATCCGTGTATTTACTAGTTATTGGAAATTAAATGTCAGCTTGTTGCAAGGAGTCGATGCTGTGGAAGCTTTCAGGTTATGGTGGGTTGACTTCTGGAATAACGGGAATGGGATAGAGGATGTTGTAGAGTGGTGGCAATCAAAGGCGAAACATGCAATACAGGGTTTTTATAGACGGTTAGGGAAGGAGGAGGCGTGTTATAGATATGGGTAGCAAAAATATTTAGAGGGACAGCTAAGGGATTGTTATGGTACAGGCGGGAGGTATGACCTAGCGGAAATAGAGTGTCTACATAGTCAATTATGGGAAATTCAGAATGATAAATTTCAGGCTTTGAGGGTGCGAGCTGGGATTGAGGAGGTGCTTTGGGGGGATAAACCCTCAGTTGGGGTTCTGCGTAGTTTCAGAATGCGACGAATGGCGACGACAGTTTTATCAGTAGTGGTCGGTGATGACTTGGGTGGTTATCATAAAGGACAAAGGCTAGTTACTACTGAGAGCATTGGGACCTATGCGGACCAATGGTTTGAGAGAAAATGGAAGGGTAGAGAGGGGAATCGAGAGGCGAGGGAAGCTTTACTGCGTGGCATAGTGGCAAATTTGAGAGACGTGGATCGAGAGGACATGGAGGGTTGTATATCGGAGGAGGAGGTTTCCAAGGCTGTTCAGGGACAGGCACTGAGGAAATCACCTGGTTGGGATGGGATACCAGGTGATTTTTATGTAGTTCATTGAGAACTGTTAAAACACATGTTGGTTCGACTTTACAATTCAATGAAAACTAGAGGTAGCATGGGCGGTGAAGCGGGGTTGGGTGTTGTAGTATTGGTACCAAAGGCCGAGGTCTGTGAATCTTTGGAGGCATATAGGCCCATCATATTGATGGGGGCGGATTATAAGATTTTTGCGCATATTTTGGCAAACCGGATGAAACGAGTTTTGGACAAGGTAATATGGGAAGGGCAATACGGGATTCCTGCCGATCTATGAGAGATGGTCATCGACGCCTCAAAAGTTTCGTGAAAGATTGTAGTGGAGGCGGAGTCGTAGGATTGGATTGGGAAAAGGCTTTTGACAATGTGGATAGGGAAACATTATTAGCTATATTATTGAAGCAGGGTTTCGGGGAAGAAATAGTAGCGTGGGTACGTATGTTATATACGGAGGCACAGGTACGAGTCCAGGTTAATGGGAGGGTGGGGTCCGCGATAGGCATGGGGTGGGGGCTGCGGCAGGGGTGTCCCCTCTCGCAGCTTTTGTTTGCCTGTTTTCAGGACTCCTTTTATAGATTGGTAATGGGTGGGGTAGGGGGGGAGGATTGTGCACAGGAAGAAGCAGTAGAAATTTTAGGTTATGTGGACGATACCACCATCTTGGTGCATAGTAGGAATGGTTTAGCGTTCATAAATAAGGTTATAAGGTTTTTTAGCGATCCATCATCCATGCGCATTAATAGAGAAAAATCCAAACTTTTGGAGGTGGGGTCCTGGGTGGGCGGGACGTTAGGTACGGAGTATGGGTGGAGAACCGTTGAGCGGATAAAGATCTGTGGTGTGCATTTTTGCAATGACGAACAGGCAGCGCGTGCATTTAATTCATCCATTGTAGTTACAGCTGCAATGCGTAGGATGGCGGGATGGAGACCAGGTGATGTAACATTACACCAAAGAGTAATAGTTGTCAACGTACTGGTGTATAGTAAATTATGGTTTGTTTCAGCGGTCTATCCATTGATGACGGACGATGTGTTGCGGTTACAGAGGAAGGCTTTGGATTTCATATGGGGTTACCGTAGGCATTGATTAGGGAAAGACATAGTTATGACGCACGTAACTCGGGGAGGTTTGGGGCTAATACCACTACACAGTCGACTAATGGGCATATATGTACGACAGGAATACCTAACAAGGGGTGGGGTCAGGGGAGTGAGAGTTGATGCAGTGATGAGGGAGGTTCGACGATGGTGGGTGGGGAAGGACCTCACAAGGTGCGAAGCAATGTTACGGCACTTATTGATGGTGCAAAACCCTGTGAGAGTTAAGGCAGGTAAACTAGATAATATAGGTATAACATCGGCGGAAGTCATCGGTGCTGAGGTTTTCCCAGGATATAATTGGAAGACTATATGGCAGGGGTTCAAGAAATTGCGCTTACAACCACGGGTTAGGGAAACTGGTTACCGATTCCTCCTCGGGATTTTGGCGTCCAAGGCACAATTGTACATTATGGGAATGACCCAGGATCAGACCTGTGCGTGGTGTGGGTGGCCGGAAACGGCGTTTCATGTCGTATACTTTTGTGACAGTTTACATAAGGTTAGGGATTGGTTCAAGGATGTTCTCCGAAGAGTGGGAGGGGGGGGTTTGTCGATGCTTAGAGTTTTGAGTCTTGAAATGGGAGATTGCTCGGATGCTGTACAACGTTCTGTGTCATATTTGGTACTTGACTATTTATATGTCATGGGGTATGCGGGGGCTTAGGGGTGCGATGCGTGTCAAGGCGCTGATGTGTCATGTTTATAGGACGAAATGTAGGAATAGAGAGGTATATGGGCAATGCTGGGAGGGAGCTTTTTCTTTGGGGTATAGGAATCTAACGATGGAAACGTTACGGGAGTAATGAGGTGGGGGTAGGTATAATCGCTTGGTGGGGCCTAGGGGTTGGTCTCCCGGGGGGGGAGAGAAGAGTTAGTTTTTTTTTTTTGGGCGTCTGGACTGTATGTTTTATTTGGTGTGTATGGTGAATCTGGGTGTAATGTAGGGTGAAGGAAGGGAACCTTGTGTGGTCTGGGGTATAGTGTCTTTCTGGCGTGAATGAGTATCATAGTCTGAGAAAGGGGGGGGGGAGTGGTACTCAGAACCATGGTATGGTTTTCTTATGCTGAGTCATGTTGAACCACCAAGTCACCAACAGAGGCTACGCCGTGTTTAATGTTTATGTTATACAAAATTTTCTAATTTGCCAGGTTGGTGTTAGTTGCATATAGTGTGAATTGTTTGGAGTTTTGTAATGCAATTGTTTTTGCGATGTATTCTGTGTGCACCTGTTAGTACTGGTTTTACTAAGTACATAAGAGTCACAGCAATGTATGTAATGCGACCTGCGAGTCGTAAAGTGTGTGCTGGAAGATTTGTGTTTTAATTAATGGTAGAAGTTTTAAGTGGGTAATAGTCTTAACATGTTTGTTCAAAAACACTTCTTTCCTATGTTGTGCTATACTTTATATGATGCGGTCTTCTTGAGTGGTCCATTATTGTGCCAAGTACTGTATATTACAAGCCTCCCGATATCTTACTGATGATATTGACTATTCCACTTTTGTTACAAGGTATGGATCGGTTGTAAGCACATTTGGTAGTAGGGAATAATTGGTGGGGTGAAGTGGGTTTCTGCGGCGGGGGGGGGGGGGTTGATGGATGACTGCTTTAGGATAACCATAGTAAAAGTTTCTGTGTATTACGTCAGTTGTCATTCTATTGTTTATGCCATGCATTATTGTAAGCAGTATGATTATTTCCAGTGTATTATGCAGACACAGATTTTTACATATCGTGGATTTTTTTTTGTGTGTAACCACGGTATAGCTTTGTTTTGCAGGGTAGCTCCATTATGTTTTGTTGATATTATACGTCTTGGTCTGTATCCTAGGAATTGGGAAGGGGTTTTGCTTTTACAGAGAACACTGATGTGTGTATGTAATATTGTTTGTTGGATAGCAGTCCTGTAACGCTTTCTCATTTTGATTTATATTTGTTGTATGGATTTTCTTAATAAAATATAAAAAAAAAAAAACTTTCTAATTTCTTTTATTATTATCATTAAATATTAGCCGGTATTCTCCCGGCTCGGGCCTTGTCCAAGTGGTGGCCCGGCCTTGGCTCCCTCTTTCTAATTTCTTATTTATTATTATTAAATATTAGCCGGTATTCTCCCGGCCCGGGCCTTTTCCAAGTGGTGGTCCGGCCTTGGCTCCCTCTTTAGGGAGTGTCTGAGACCGAAGTCTTCCATGGGAGGAGGCACAAGTACCTCCTCATCTTTGGGACCAACTGTCCCCAGGCCTAGCCACAAGCTAGGCCTCTCTGGTCTGCCATCCCCGCCCCAAGGGGGCAAATGGGAATGACAGTCTTATGAGCTAAAAGCTCGGGCTCAGGCACCTACCCTACCCTAGAAGGGTTAGGCATGGTGTCGATGTCTCTAATTTCTTGGTTAGGTTAGGTAAAGATTAGCCGGTATTCTCCCGGCCCGGGCCTTGTCCAAGTGGTGGCCCGGCCTTGGCTCCCTCTTTAGGGAGTGTCTGAGACCTAAGTCTCCCATGGGAGGAGGCACAAGTACCTCCTCATCTTTGGGACCAACTGTCCCCAGGCCTAGCCATAAGCTAGGCCTCTCTGGTCTGCCATCCCCACCCCAAGGGGGCTAATGGGAATGACAGTCTTATGAGCTAAAGGCTAGGGCTCAGGCACCTACCCTACCCTAGAAGGGTTAGGCATGGTGTCGATCTCTAATTTCTTATTATTATTATTAAATATTCGCCGGTATTCTCCCGGCCCGGGCCTTTTCCAAGTGGTGGCCCGGCCTTGGCTCCCTCTTTATGGAGTGTGAGACCTAAGTCTCCCATGGGAGGAGGCACAAGTACCTCCTCATCTTTGGGACCAGCTGTCCCCAGGCCTAGCCACAAGCTAGGCCTCTCTGGTCTGCCATCCCCGCCCCAAGGAGGCTAATGGGAATGACAGTCTTATGAGCTAAAGGCTCGGGCTCAGGCACCTACCCGACCCTAGAAGGGTTAGGCATGGTGTCGATCTCTAAATTCTTTTTTTTTTTTTTATTCGCCGGTATTCTCCCGGCCCGGGTCTTTTCCAAGTAGTGGTGACCCGGCCTTGGCTCCCTATCTGGGGAGTGTCTCGAGACTTAAGTCTCCCATGGAGGAGGTACAGTACCTCCTCATCTTTGGGACCAAGTGTCCCCAGGCCTAGCCACATTCCCCGCCCTCCCAGGGCTCGTAGGGATAACCTAGGCCTCTGGTCTGCCATCTACCCCGCCTCAAATGGGCTCGTGGGGATGGCAGTCTTATGAGCTGCAGATGGTAGCAAGCTCAGGCTCTCTAAATTCTTATTATTATTATTAAAGATTAGCCGGTATTCTCCCGGCCCGGGCCTTTTCCAAGTGGTGGCCCGGCTTTGGCTCCCTCTTTAGGGAGTATCTGAGACCTAAGTCTCCCATGGGAGGAGGCACAAGTACCTCCTCATCTTTGGGACCAACTGTCCCCAGGCCTTGCCACAAACTAGGCCTCTCTGGTCTGCCATCCCCGCCCCAAGGGGGCTAATGGGAATGACAGTCTTATGAGCTAAAGGCTCGGGCTCAGGCACCTACCCTACCCTAGAAGGGTTAGGCATGGTGTCGATGGAACAATGTTAGTTAGTTAGTTAAAGATTAGCCGGTATTCTCCCGGCCCGGGCCTTGTCCAAGTGGTGGCCCGGCCTTGGCTCCCTCTTTAGGGAGTGTCTGAGACCTAAGTCTCCCATGGGAGGAGGCACAAGTACCTCCTCATCTTTGGGACCAACTGTCCCCAGGCCTAGCCACAAGCTAGGCCTCTCTGGTCTGCCATCCCCGCCACGAGGGGGCTAATGGGAATGACAGTCTTATGAGCTAAAAGCTCGGGCTCAGGCACCTACCCTGCCCTAGAAGGGCTGGGCATGGTGTCGATCATGGAACAATGTTGGGTTTACAGAATTTGGTTATTTTTTTTATATTTTATTTAAAACTCAGGTACAAAATATATGGGAACATAATATGTAACAAGATACAGACAGTGAACAATAATACACTCTGACTTTTTTCTTTATTTTTTTTTCTTATTTGCGGGTATTCTCCCGGCCCGGGTCTTTTCCAAGTAGTGGTGACCCGGCCTTGGCTCCCTATATGGGGAGTGTCTCGAGACCTAAGTCTCCCATGGGAGGAGGTACAAGTACCTCCCCAGGCCTAGCCACATTCCCCGCCCTCACGGGGCTCGTAGGGAGAAGCTAGGCCTCTGGTCTGCCATCTACCCCGCCCCAGGGGGGCTCGTGGGGATGGCAGTCTTATGAGCTGCAGATGGTAGCAAGCTCAGGCTTTTTTTTTTTTATTTAAAACATAGAACAAATACAATGATGTATATGAGTATAATAAAATTAAAAACTATACTGGATATTAACAATAACTTCTATTACACCATGCCCAGCCCTTTTTTTTTTTTTTTTTTTTTTTTTATTCGCCGGTATTCTCCTGGCCCGGGTCTTTTCCAAGTAGTGGTAACCCGGCCTTGGCTCCCTATATGGGGAGTGTCTCGAGACTCAAGTCTCCCATGGGAGGAGGTACAGTACCTCCTCATCTTTGGGACCAAGTGTCCCCAAGCCCTTCTTATATATATATATATATATATATATATATATATATATATATATATATATATATATATATATATATATATATATATATATATATATATATATATATATATATTTTATTTAAAACATTACAATACAAGGTGGAAATTATATTAAAAGGTACACAAAATGAGTTAAATCACAAATTCGCAATTCAGCCTTACAAAAATGATTACAACAGACAAAAGTGTTGTGACACCCTAATACCACACACCATATACACCCAGTTATACCAGAGTTATATACCTGTGACACCCTAATACCACACACCATATACACCCAGTTATACCAGAGTTATATACCTGTGAAGGCTGAAACTTTTGTCACAATTTCACCCCCCCTCCTCCCGCAAAATATAACCATCACCAACCTGATTGCATCTTAACTTAACATTAAAGGATACATAGGAATTACACTATCATGAGTGATGCAGTAACATCTTGGACACAAAAATATTAATAACAATTAAATGGGATACATGTCTTTAAAGGTAGAAAGTTGAAAGTGAACATAGAAAAGAGTAAGGTGATGAGGGTGTCAAATGATTTAGATAAAGAAAAATTGGATATCAAATTGGGGAGGAGGAGTATGGAAGAAGTGAATGTTTTCAGATACTTGGGAGTTGACGTGTCGGCGGATGGATTTATGAAGGATGAGGTTAATCATAGAATTGATGAGGGAAAAAAGGTGAGTGGTGCGTTGAGGTATATGTGGAGTCAAAAAACGTTATCTATGGAGGCAAAGAAGGGAATGTATGAAAGTATAGTAGTACCAACACTCTTATATGGGTGTGAAGCTTGGGTGGTAAATGCAGCAGCGAGGAGACGGTTGGAGGCAGTGGAGATGTCCTGTCTAAGGGCAATGTGTGGTGTAAATATTATGCAGAAAATTCGGAGTGTGGAAATTAGGAGAAGGTGTGGAGTTAATAAAAGAATTAGTCAGAGGGTACAAGAGAGGTTGTTGAGGTGGTTTGGTCATTTAGAGAGAATGGATCAAAGTAGAATGACATGGAAAGCATATAAATCTATAGGGGAAGGAAGGCGGGGTAAGGGTCGTCCTCGAAAGGGTTGGAGAGAGGGGGTAAAGGAGGTTTTGTGGGCAAGGGGCTTGGACTTCCAGCAAGCGTGCGTGAGCGTGTTAGATAGGAGTGAATGGAGACGAATGGTACTTGGGACCTGACGATCTGTTGAAGTGTGAGCAGGGTAATATTTAGTGAAGGGATTCAGGGAAACCGGTTATTTTCATATAGTCGGACTTGAGTCCTGGAAATGGGAAGTACAATGCCTGCACTTTAAAGGAGGGGTTTGGGATATTGGCAGTTTGGAGGGATATGTTGTGTATCTTTATATGTGTATGCTTCTAGACTGTTGTATTCTGAGCACCTCTGCAAAAACAGTGATAATGTGTGAGTGTGGTGAAAGTGTTGAATGATGATGAAAGTATTTTCTTTTTGGGGATTTTCTTTCTTTTTTGGGTCACCCTGCCTCGGTGGGAGACGGCCGACTTGTTGAAAAACAAAAAAAAAAAAACATGTCTTTACTTAACACAATGACACCTCAACCTGCTAAAAGAAAAAACCTCAAAAGTTTAATTTTCTAAACAGGTTGCAACAATGAATGTCAACTCACAAAGGCAACTTATGTGCAATCTTAGCATGTAAACCCTAGTCATTCAACATAGTATTTAAATAAAACTTTATATTATGAAAAACATCACAGAATACAAAGGTATAAAGTATAAACCCCAGCCATGTAGCGGCTACAAGCAAAAAATCCACATACTTCCCTAACACAGATAAAACAAAACAAAATTTTGTGACAACTGCAACTAAACACAACTAACATCATATGACTTAAGACTGCTATGTACATAGATAACAACATAATAATATGACTTAAGACTGCTATGTACATAGATAACAACATAATAATATGACTTAAGACTGCTATGTACATAGATAACAACATAATAATATGACTTAAGACTGCTATGTACATAGATAACAACATAATAATATGACTTAAGACTGCTATGTACATAGATAACAACATAATAATATGACTTAAGACTGCTATGTACATAGATAACAACATAATAATATGACTTAAGACTGCTATGTACATAGATAACAACATAATAATATGACTTAAGACTGCTATGTACATAGATAACAACATAATAATATGACTTAAGACTGCTATGTACATAGATAACAACATAATAATATGACTTAAGACTGCTATGTACATAGATAACAACATAATAATATGACTTAAGACTGCTATGTACATAGATAACAACATAATAATATGACTTAAGACTGCTATGTACATAGATAACAACATAATAATATGACTTAAGACTGCTATGTACATAGATAACAACATAATAATATGACTTAAGACTGCTATGTACATAGATAACAACATAATAATACGACTTAAGACTACTATGTACATAGAATAGTGTATAGTCCATGACACAAAAAAAACTGGCCAGCTCCACAGGTGCTAGCACCCTTGGTCCATACATTATTCACTCACGCATCACTCATCCAACACACACGCAAACATTTGTTGTCATCCATTACCAGGGAGGCGACCCTGTTTTCACCCATGACTCCCCTGCCCCAGCAACACTTTCCAATCGTACCCTCCCCCTCCCTCGTATATTACAAGTCTAATAAAACCTGTAACGTAAGTTGCCTATATCCCTCTGAAAAATCCCTCACCCACCTCCTCCCATAAATTTCTTTATTTCTACATACCGTTTTATAGAACGTTACTGCTAAAAAAAACTGGCCAGCTCCACAGGTGCTAGCACCCTTGGTCCATACATTATTCACTCACGCATCACTCATCCAACACACACGCAAACATTTGTTGTCATCCATTACCAGGGAGGCGACCCTGTTTTCACCCATGACTTCCCTGCCCCAGCAACACTTTCCAATCGTACCCTCCCCCTCCCTCGTATATTACAAGTCTAATAAAACCTGTAACGTAAGTTGCCTATATCCCTCTGAAAAATCCCTCACCCACCTCCTCCCATAAATTTCTTTATTTCTACATACCGTTTTATAGAACGTTACTGCTAACACCCTCCTCTTCACCTCACTGACCTGTTTCCCCCGCAATCCCCACACTATATATATATATAATCTGCCATAATGTACCCCACAGCTCTGATTACACTTTCCTCCCAACCCTCCACGTCGAGACTTAATGCTCTCAATACAGAAATTCCTTGACCTCCTGTCCTATATATCACCCTATTCAACCACCCCTTGGCACTCCTCAGTCCGTCACAAAATATACTACATGAAAAGCCGACTCCTCCCCACCACATATCCCGCACACCCACCCGTCAACGACCCGTCTATCCCGTAGAACCACACCCGATGGTAAAATGCCGTGCAGAAAACGATACATTAAATCCCGAACACGAGGTTGCAACCTCATCCTACTCAACCTATTCCATATACTTCCCCATGCATACATAGGGAAAATTCCCTCTACAGGCTCTACAACCCTCCCGGCTAACAATCTACACAACCTACCTATTTTGACCTTTGCCGGCTCTCGATCCCACGCCAGAGCCCTCAAAACAGTTTCACACTCATGCAACTCAACTCCTGTATACATCCGTTGCAATCTGTTATGGATCCTGGCCAACCCCCCCCACCCACACTTTCCCTCATCACCTCCCTTTTAATGAAGACACATTTGACCCTCCGCTTTAAGTCCAGCAATCCCAACCCTCCCTGACTTACAGGTAACATTACCACGTCCCTTTTAATCCAATCACAGCTCGAACCCCACAAGAATTTAAAAACCTTCCTAAGTATGTTGGTTATTGCTGGCCCACTTAATGGGAACACGGCTGCCACGTGTCATACTTTGCTATACAGTAAGAATGCTGATGTAATATATACAGACTTTGCAAAAGCCTTCGACAAGTGTGACCATGGCGTAATAGCGCACAAAATGCGTGCTAAAGGGATAACAGGAAAAGTCGGTCGATGGATCTATAATTTCCTCACTAACAGAACACAGAGAATAGTCGTCAACAGAGTAAAGTCCGAGGCAGCTATGGTGAAAAGCTCTGTTCCACAAGGCACAGTACTCGCTCCCATCTTGTTCCTCATCCTCATATCCGACATAGACAAGGATGTCAGCCACAGCACCGTGTCTTCCTTTGCAGATGACACCCGAATCTGCATGACAGTGTCTTCCATTGCAGACACTGCAAGACTCCAGGCGGACATCAACCGAATCTTTCAGTGGGCTGCAGAAAACAATATGAAGTTCAACGATGAGAAATTTCAATTACTCAGATATGGTAAACACGAGGAAATTAAATCTTCATCAGAGTACAAAACAAATTCTGGCCACAAAATAGAGCGAAACACCAACGTCAAAGACCTGGGAGTGATCATGTCAGAGGATCTCACCTTCAAGGACCATAACATTGTATCAATCGCATCTGCTAGAAAAATGACAGGATGGATAATGAGAACCTTCAAAACTAGGGAGGCCAAGCCTATGATGACACTCTTCAGGTCACTTGTTCTATCTAGGCTGGAATATTGCTGCACACTAACAGTACTTTTCAAGGCAGGTGAAATTGTTGACCTAGAAAATGTACAGAGAATCTTCACGGCGCACTTGAGGTTCCTGAACCTGTATTCCCTGGAACGCAGGCGGGAGAGATACATGATTATATACACCTGGAAAATCCTAGAGGGACTAGTACCGAACTTGCACACGAAAATCACTCACTACGAAAGCAAAAGACTTGGCAGACGATGCAACATCCCCCCAATGAAAAGCAGGGGTGTCACTAGCATGTTAAGAGACCATACAATAAGTGTCAGGGGCCCGAGACTGTTCAACTGCCTCCCAGCATACATAAGGGGGATTACCAAGAGACCCCTGGCAGTCTTCAAGCTGGCACTGGACAAGCACCTAAAGTCGGTTCCTGACCAGCTGGGCTGTGGCTCATACGTTGGTTTGCGTGCAGCCAGCAGCAATAGCCTTGTTGATCAGGCTCTGATCCACCAGGAGGCCTGGTCATAGACCGGGCCGCGGGGGCGTTGACCCCCGGAACTCTCTCCAGGTAAACTCCAGGTAAGATATTAATAACAATGGCACGCTGCACAAGGGTCAAATGCACCCAAGCGTCCCTGAATCCTTTCTACCATCCTAATCGAGTTTTCCATGCGTGCCACAGTTAGATCGTCTGCATAAATAAGACCGCAAATTTTTAACAAATTCACCTGCTTCCTCACAACTGCACTACCCCTTTCAACCCTTCCTGCCCAAGCTCCTAACTCCATAACCATGGATTTATCTGAATTTACCCTTATACCAGTTGCCCCTGCGAACATTCGTACTACCCCATCTAATGTGTCCATTGACATCCCCTCCCTGATCAGAACAGTTGTATCATCCACATACCCAATTAAAACTGGCCAAACCCTCGCAACCTCACACCCTGGCCCCTCTACGTGACACATACGCTGCTCCACCAATCTATAAAAGGGGTCCTGTACGCACGCAAACAATAATTGTGACATAGGACACCCCTGCCTAAGTCCCCTACCCATTACAATCTTCCCACCCAATCGACCATTAATCTGTACCCTCGCCATTGCACATCCATACAACGCCTCAACCCAACCCACTATTTCTTCCCCAAACCCCTGACCCCTGAGGATGGCTTTCAATGCTTTCCGATCCACTCTATCATATGCCCCTTGCCAATCGAGCGCCACCAAACCTCCCCCTCCCCTCCTTTTGCCTCCACGAAATCCCTAAGTAATCCATGCCCCTCCACCATAGACCTCCCTGGCAAACCAAACTGAGTTTTTGATACTACCCTCCCCACCACACACTTGACCCGATTTCCCAAAATCTTAGCAAACAATTTGTAATCTGCACATAACAACGAGATCGCCCGGTAATCCCGAAGCGTATGCTGCCCCTTACCCTTCGGTACCAATACAACGACAGCCGTTGCCTGCTTCTCACCCAGCTCACCTCTCTCCTTCATGCAATTTAATAACCTAACCAAAAAATGCCTCATTAATTCCCAATGCTGCTGATAAAACTCTGCCGGGAGTCCATCAATTCCCGGTGCTTTGCCCTTTCGCATTCCACTTAAAGCCCTCCATATTTCCCCCTCAGTTATTTCCCCACCCAGTGCTTCCCTATCACTGTTACGCAACTGACATACCACACTCCCACACACCTGTTCTAAAACCCCATCCTCTACCCCTTCTCGTTGCCAGTACTTCTCATACCACTTGTCAGCAAACGCCCCCATTCCTTCCGTAGCTTGTATGACCTGCCCGTCCCTGTACCCTCCTATCGACTCATGAACCTCCAACCATGGAATAGTCATTGCCTACAGTCTTTGTTTCTGCCTACGCAATACGCACGATGAAGGTCTATCGCCCCATAACACCTCTTCCACCCCCGCCTGTACCCTCACCGCTTGGAACCTCTCATCCTGTACCTCACGCAGCCTCCCTTTAATTGCCATAATTTCATCCATTGGATAAGTGCCCGCCACCGCCCCCCTCGCATAGCAACCCCGTAATCTATCCTCCAAATAGTTAGCAAGCCCATATTTTAAAGAATTGATACGTTTCCCTTCCTTTACGTAATATTGCTTAATCCGTTCTTTAGCCACACCATCCCACCACATCAGCACATCCTCTACCCCATTTATCTCTGCATGTAACCCCTCCCACAGCGTTGCAAATCCCTCTATCCCCTCCTCATCACCTAACACACTTGTATTTAATTTCCAATATCCCCTAGATATACCTGCTAGTGACTCCCACGCCACCTCTGCTACTACCGCCCGATGATCCGAATAAGCTACTTCTATTGTATGGAAAAATGTCAACCCAACCCTTTGAGATATATACAGCCTATCCAACCTAGCAGCGTAACCCCGTCTTACAAAAGTGTGCTCTACCTCCCACGCCCCTCCTCCAACCGCATCCCGCAACTGAATATCCCTCAAAAGATCTCGCAAGGCCGCCGACACGTGCCCCGCCCCTTTTGGTTTCACGTCAGCCCTCCTAATAACGCAGTTCCAGTCCCCACCAACGACGGCCACTGCAGGTAAACCACGTAAGAAGAAAACTAGTTCACATACAAAATCCCTTTTTACCCTCACATCATTTTCCGCTGGTGCATACACACATACAAAAGATACCCGCTGCCCCATGCACCACCTATCCACGCGCAATACTCTTCCCCCCCTCCCCCCTCACTTCTTAGCAACACAAACGGGCTTGCCTCCCTGATCAATATACCCACACCACCTTTCAGACGTGCAGATGGCAGAGTCATGACCTGAAACCCCTCCACCTCGAGCACTCTTCCCTCCTTGAAGTGTTCTTGCAGGAACACTACATCCACCCTATATTTATACAGAAACATTCGAAACCATTCCTTCTTCACACTATTACACAGTCCATTTACGTTCACAGTCATACACCTAAGGCCTCTTTATAGTTTCCAACCCTTCCTCCTCTCTTCATTCATCCCAGGGCCTCCTGCCCCAGAGCCAGCACAAGGCTTCACACCATCAACCCCCCCCCCCTTTTTTGCGATGCCTCTTATCGTGACTGCTTCGACATTGCTCTTCCTTCCTCCCAGACCTCTGCGCCGGCGTCAGGACATCATCTGAGTCTGACGCTGCCGCTCTCTTCCTCGTGATGCCCTCTACATCCATGTTATCTTCTGAGGTTCCCTCACGATGAACCTCAACCTCCACAACGCCTCGTTCCACAGCACACGGCGACAACTCTCTCTTACTAGTTGGCCCGTCAACCCTGCTATGTTTTCTATCCTTACATTCCTCTACAGGCAACGCCGTGCCTCTCACCAGCTCAGGAACAACATCCTCTGCAGGCGGCGTCAATGTCCTTAACACTTCCTGAAGCTCTTCCTCTAGAGCCTGCACCTCCTCCTGCACTTGCACTTCTGTACTTTTCCTTTGTGTAGTAACAGATCCTCTTACATCACAGCTTACCTCACACATGCCAGTCTCCTCTTTGGAATCCTCCACCTCTTCACTCCACAAGCGCCCAGGCCCTTGCTTTCGCACTGGGCTCTCAACAGCTATCACGCTGGTAACTGGTGCTTCACCAGTTTGCGCTGGCGCCCTCCTCAGCTTCACGCACTCTGCCGCCATATGGTCGTACGCCCCACATATTCTGCACGTACGTCTCTGTCCGGCATATGATACCATAACTTGCGTCCTGAAGTCCTCCAACACGACGTAAGATGGTATGGGATGTCTCAGAGTCATCTTCAGGGAAAAGGTACCCTCCGGACGTCCCATGTAAGCACCTGCCGTCCACTTGCCCTTTTGTGCCAGATGTATGGTTCCATATGTCTCAAAAACACTCCTTATGTCAGCTTCATCTGCCTCAAATGGGACATTACATATCTTAACCCACGTAAAGTGGCGAGATACGTCGATCAAACGCACCTTCACAGCTGGAGTAGCGTCAAGACTCACGTCTTGGAATCTCGTCACCAAAGACTCATACACGGACGTGGAATTCAGTTTGACGAAGATTCTATAAGTCCCATTCAGGGCTACACCATACACCTCATCGTCCTGGATTCCATAGGTCTCCCTAATGATTGTTGGGAGTAAGACTTCCACTGAAGAGGGTGAAATCGCCCCACGAAGCAGCTCAATACCAATGGTATTTACGTGCCTCCTCACACTCAGCGCCATGTTGATACAAGGTAGCTCGCCTGAAAACAGCAGAGGGGTGCAGCGCACAACCTCACTCGACCGTGGTCAGGCAGCGAATGACTTGTTTGAAAACAGGTGAATTTGTAAATGAAGTGATAAGCCTATAGAGGCTGGTGCCAGAAGTCGCCAGAAACTTACCACAGGTCAGCTGTTTTTAATAATCTTCCTGGCTTGCTAGTGTACTCGCATATAACCTAGTGATACCAGTGAATAGCAGATTACAGTGTTGTAGTAGCAACTAACCAGTATTATAATGGTACTTAGTGGAGTGGAGTGACTTTCATTAGTTTCTTTTTTTCTTGAAATACCAGACGTATACTGTGAATTTCATATAACCTGTAGTTACCAGCGGTCGCAATATACACAACGAGAAGCAATTATTACACCAGAAAAAGCGTCCTTCCTCCAAAATTTGCACCAGTCAACTATAGTGATAATATAGCATTTATTGTGGTGGAGACGAAAAAAAAAAGAAAAGCTAGATACAGCGATTGATAAACAAGGGTTGAGGTCGACCGTTCGTCATTGTAGGAGCTGCCAGCAGTCACCGGCTCTTCAACACGCAAGTTATACTTTTGTATCAATCAAATCACATATTACTCGGGTAGATAATTTCCAGTAGATCCTTCATGTGTTAGCCCAAATCACCGACCAGTATGGTTTAAGTAAGTGACCCACTGATCAGATCAGATCGACTGGTTCGAACCCTTGACTGGTCCGAACCCTTGACTGGTCCGAACCCTTGACTGGTTTCAAACGGTTTCGTTCGACAATAAAGCAGACTGTAAACGGATGGGGTTGTAGGCGCCCTTATAAACACAAACATTAAATATATATCAGGAACGTGCACGGTAAGCTGTCCAATATACAAAAACAGTTAGAAACAGAAATACAAATAGCTAGAGCTTCATTTAAGGAGGTTATTAATAGAATATTCAAGAGGTTGCTAGTAGAATTGCAGTAAATCAACCATTCAAATCACTATGAAGCTGTGTGTAGTCTGTGGTCAGTCAAACAAACGGGCTTCCACATGCATAAATTGTCATTTTTGTGGAAATTAGTGTCACGCCCCTTGTGCAGATATCAAAGAACTAGCTACAAGCAGTATTAAAACAGGGAAGTGTTTTTGGGTATGCCCAAATGAGATAAATCTGTGGACTAAAATCACAAGGGTATTAAAAGAGGTCAACATCAAAGCTGCTTTCATAGACAACCTGGAAGCTTTCTACAACAGATGGGAACATAAAAAGTCTGGGCTGAATGGTACTGCCCTTGATACTGGCCATGTAGTCAGAAACTGTAAGGCTGGAGATGATGTCCTGGTAGTCAGTAAATGTGGGGTTGATAGTGCTGTCCTGGGAGACAGTAATGGTGAAGCTGGAGGTGCTGTCCTGGGAGACAGTAATGGTGAAGCTGGAGGTGCTGTCCTGGGAGACAGTAATGGTGAATCTGGAGATGCTGTCCTGGGAGACAGTAATGGTGAAGCTGGAGATGCTGTCCTGGGAGACAGTAATGGTGAAGCTGGAGATTTTGTCCAGGTAGTTGGGAATTATACGCAGGAAGGAATACATATAAATGACCTCATAGGGGACAGGAGCCATAGTAGGGAAACAAGTGTAGTCAAAGATAAGATAAAACCAATATTACAAACTAGAAATACCGCAGGAAATAGCAAACAAGAGGACTCCACTAGCAATAGTGAGGATATATTACCAAAAACAACTGGTGGGAGCTCCATTGTTGGTGCTAGGGAGGATAGAAGTAAGACAGGGAAACATGCACCAACAGGGAATACAGTCACAGAAACCCAAGGCAAACGGAAACCAAGCCTGTGCACATACTATGCACTCGGTATCTGCTGGCATGGGAAATCTGGAAAAACAGATGGGACGTGCAACTATGACCACCCTAGAAAATGCCATGCCCATATGACAACAGGAAAATGCAAACTCCCTTCCTGTAAGCTTTTTCACCCTGAACTGTGTACCTCTTCAGTACAGGAAAGACTGTGCTATAACTTAAATTGCCAGGCATACCATCTAAAGGGGACAAAAAGATACAAAACATCCAGGCCATGGGAAAACCTGGGAAGCCACAGCCACTCAAGAGGGAGAGGTCTTTTAGTGCCAGGAAGGAAAAAAAAACTGGCAGGAAATGGCAGAAATCGTACACCAAATCCAGTCATTCCTGGAGTGGAACCACAGTCGATGGCCTCCACTCCAAACCAACAGATACAGATACTAATGCCGGAAAAAAAATCCCCCCCCAGTACCAACAATACCACCAGTCCGATAACATTCTTCTTTGCAAATATACAGGGTCTAAAGCCAGCAACAAACAACAAAATACCTTTCATCCATGGACTGCTTGCAGAGGCAAAGGCAATGTTCGCGGCTTTCACTGAGTCCCACATAAAGGATCACTTGGACAACGAAATATGGATCCCAGGTTACAACCTATACAGATGTGACAGAGTGAACAGGCAAAAGGGGGGGGGGGTTGGCCTGTACATTGCAGAGTCACTTGTTTGCACAGAACTGCTTAATGCCTCAAATGATGTAGTGGAAGTTTTAGCAGTAAAGGTCGAGAACCAAAACCTCCTGATGCAACATCCCAGCAATTCCAGGAACAGCTGTTAAAAATTGACCAATGTCTGGAAAATCTTCCAGCTCCTGCACCAAACATCTTGCTCCTGGGGGATTTCAACTTAAATGGAGGAATATAGCAAATAATATTGTTGCAGTAATAACACCAGGAGGCAGCTTTGATGAAAACTCACACTCACGCGAGCTTTTAAATCTCTGCACAAAATTCAATTTAAACCAGCAAATAATAGAGCCTACTAGACTGGAGAATACACTAGACCTCATCTTCACTAACAATGATGATCTGATAAGAAATGTCACCATATCAAAAACAATATACTCAGATCACAACATAATTGAGGTTCAGACATGTATGCGCGGAGCCCCAGACCGACAAAATGAGATTAGTCACGAGGGAGCATTCACCAAATTCAACTTCAATAACAAAAACACAAAGTGGGACCAAGTAAACCAAGTCCTAACCGATATAAGCTGAGAAGATATACTAAGCAACACAGACCCCAACTTATGCCTAGAACAGATTAACTCGGTGGCACTCAATGTATGCACAAGGCTTATTCCTCTAAGAAAAAGGAGGAGTAGATGTAAAATAGAAAGAGACAGGCGCTCCCTTTACAGGCGACGGAAAAGAATAACAGAGCGGCTAAAAGAGGTCAATATATCTGAAATGCGTAGGGAGACACTGGTCAGAGAAATAGCAAGCATCGAACTTAAGTTAAAAGAATCCTTTAGGAGTCAGGAATCGCGGGAAGAACTAAAAGCCATAAATGAAATCGAAAGAAACCCAAAGTATTTCTTCTCCTATGCCAAATCAAAATCGAGAACAACGTCCAGTATTGGGCCCCTACTTAAACAAGATGGGTCCTACACAGATGACAGCAAGGAAATGAGTGAGCTACTCAAGTCCCAATATGACTCAGTTTTTAGCAAGCCGCTAACCAGACTGAGAGTCGAAGATCAAAATGAATTTTTTATGAGAGAGCCACAAAATTTGATTAACACAAGCCTATCCGATGTTATCCTGACGCCAAATGACTTCTTCGAACAGGCGATAAATGACATGCCCATGCACTCTGCCCCAGGGCCAGACTCATGGAACTCTGTGTTCATCAAGAACTGCAAGAAGCCCCTATCATGAGCCTTTTCCATCCTATAGAGAGGGAGCATGGACACGGGGGTCGTCTCAAAGTTACTAAAAACAACAGACATAGCCCCACTCCACAAAGGGGGCAGTAAAGCAACAGCAAAGAACTACAGACCAATAGCACTAACATCCCATATCATAAAAATCTTTGAAAGGGTCCTAAGAAGCAAGATCACCACCCATCTAGAAACCCATCAGTTACACAACCCAGGGCAACATGGGTTTAGAACAGGTCGCTCCTGTCTGTCTCAACTATTGGATCACTACGACAAGGTCCTAAATGCACTGGAAGATAAAAAGAATGCAGATGTAATGTATACAGACTTTGCAAAAGCCTTCGTAATGTATACAGACTTTGCAAAAGCCTTCGACAAGTGTGACCATGGCGTAATAGCGCACAAAATGCGTGCTAAAGGAATAACAGGAAAAGTCGGTCGATGGATCTATAATTTCCTCACTAACAGAACACAGAGAGTAGTCGTCAACAGAGTAAAGTCCGAGGCAGCTACGGTGAAAAGCTCTGTTCCACAAGGCACAGTACTCGCTCCCATCTTGTTCCTCAACCTCATATCCGACATAGACAAGGATGTCAGCCACAGCACCGTGTCTTCCTTTGCAGATGACACCCGAATCTGCATGACAGTGTCTTCCATTGCAGACACTGCAAAGCTCCAGGCGGACATCAACCAAATCTTTCAGTGGGCTGCAGAAAACAATATGAAGTTCAACAATGAGAAATTTCAATTACTCAGATATGGTAAACATGAGGAAATTAAATCTTCATCAGAGTACAAAACAAATTCTGGCCACAAAATAGAGCGAAACACCAACGTCAAAGACCTGGGAGTGATCAAGTCGGAGGATCTCACCTTCAAGGACCATAACATTGTATCAATCGCATCTGCTAGAAAAATGACTGGATGGATAATGAGAACCTTCAAAACAAGGGAGGCCAAGCCCATGATGACACTCTTCAGGTCACTTGTTCTATCGAGGCTGGAATATTGCTGCACACTAACTTTCAAGGCAGGTGAAATTGCCGACCTAGAAAATGTACAGAGAACTTTCACGGCGCGCATAACGGAGATAAAACACCTCAATTACTGGGAGCGCTTGAGGTTCCTAAACCTGTATTCACTGGAATGCAGGAGGGAGAGATACATGATTATATACACCTGGAAAATCCTAGAGGGACTAGTACCGAACTTGTACACGAAAATCACTCACTACGAAAGCAAAAGACTTGGCAGACGATGCACCATCCCCCCAATGAAAAGCAGGTGTGTCAATAGCACGTTAAGAGACCATACAATAAGTGTCAGGGACCCGAGACTGTTCAACTGCCTCCCAGCACACACAAGGGGGATTACCAACAGACCCCTGGCAGTCTTCAAGCTGGCACTGGACAAGCACCTAAAGTCAGTTGCTGATCAGCCGGGCTGTGGCTCGTACGTTGCGTGCAACCAGCAGCAACAGCCTGGTTGATCAGGCTCTGATCCACCAGGAGGCCTGGTCACAGACCGGGCCGCGGGGGCGTTGACCCCCGGAACTCTCTCCAGGTAAACTCCAGGTAACATTACAGATTTACATATACCAAAATACAAATAAACATACAAAGAAAACAGCTTAGATCTCAAAACCGACTCATTACAGTTACAATAAACCCGTATACAAAAATATCAGACACAAAAGGAATGCGTCTATAAACTGGCTAGATATATCTGTATACCATACAGCCAAAACTTACGTCAAGAACATTGCCATGAAAAACCAATATCAGGGTGCTGACAGTCTGTAAGTACATCTTAACATGCAAAAACCTAGAACATAAAATGAACTAAAAAAACTTTATATGGCAAAGAACAATACCGTTGTATAATGCTATACAAAGTACATTGAAATGACAATTGAAAAAGTAACGAAGAGGGAACATACAACAAGCATGTGTTGAATACATATAAACCTACACATCACATACACCACAGTACTATCTTTGTATAACAATACTGTGTACATAGATAACAACATAATAATACGACTTAAGACTACTATGTACATAGAATAGTGTATAGTCCATGACAAGAGAAACTGGCCAGCTCCACAGGTGCTAGCACCCTTGGTCCATACATTATTCACTCACGCATCACTCATCCAACACACACGCAAACATTTGTTGTCATCCATTACCAGGGAGGCGACCCTGTTTTCACCCATGACTTCCCTGCCCCAGCAACACTTTCCAATCGTACCCTCCCCCTCCCTCGTATATTACAAGTCTAATAAAACCTGTATCGTAAGTTGCCTATATCCTTCTGAAAATTCCCTCACCCACCTCCTCCCATAAATTTCTTTATTTCTACATACCGTTTTATAGAACGTTACCGCTAACACCCTCCTCTTCATCTCACTGACCTGTTTCCCCCGCAATCCCCACACTATATATATATAATCTGCCATAATGTACCCCACAGCTCTGATTACACTTTCCTCCCAAGCCCCCACGTCGAGACTTAATGCTCTCAATACAGAAATTCCTTGACCTCCTATCCTATATATCACCCTATTTAACCACCCCTTGACACTCCTCAGTCCGTCACAAAAATATACTACATGAAAAGCCGACTCCTCCCCACCACATATCCCGCACCCCCCCCCCCCCCGTCAACGACCCGTCTATCCCGTAGAACCAAACCCGATGGTAAAATGCCATGCAGAAAACGATACATTACATCCCGAACACGAGGTTTCAGCCTCATCCTACTCAACCTATTCCATATACTTCCCCATGCATACATGGGGAAAATTCCCTCTACAGGCGCTACAACCCTCCCGGCTAACAATCTACACAACCTACCTATTTTGACCTTTGCCGGCTCTCGGCATTAAATTAGTGCAAACCCATTATTACTTACAGTCCCCTCTCCCCACCAATGAATACAGTCCACATTCCCTTGTTCACTTAAAATTAAAAAAAACTTGAACAAGAACAACATCAATAAAACAATATATAAACACAAAACAATCCAGGCAACATCTGACAGTCTACTATATACAAGTTTTTAAAACTTATCACAATTTAAGAAGGAATAAAGGTATAATAACAAAGGCCACAAAATGGCTATAAATAAAACTCCTAAAATTACAACCTCAACACAATAATGCACCAAGCTTAATGACAATCACCCGTAATACAACTCGCAACAAATTACACCAGACCTACAATATGCCTTATTAAGAAACCTGTGCACCAACACAGGTGACCCATCATCCCTCCCCCCCCATTCACACATGCACATTGAAAACTAACCCCATCACCAACCTGAATAAGCATGACATTAATTATCCTCAATTTAGGATTATTATGACACATGTCACTTGAGGAAACATTATTTACAACCATGAATAGTACAGGACTACCAAAATTACAATACATTAAATAAGAATAATAATAATAGGTAATTACGTCAAAACTGATGCTGGACCACGTTACAAAAAAAGGCAAAAATAACTCAGTGCTTCAAGGAAATAGTGAAAGGAAAACCCTCTCAAGAAAGTTCAAATTCAATTGCAATACCAGTGTAAGTGGAACATAATACGCTACCAAAGAAATATACATGTTATATAATTGATAGGTTATACATTAATACATGTTATATATTTAATCTGCTCCTTACACCTTCCCCATCAAGGGAACTAAGCAAAACTTATCTTGCACAACCTCTCATCTGGTCACACACTAGTACCTCCAATCACACCCAACCACATCACTGCATTCCCAAGGAGGTAAGCCCGTTGAAATCCCCTGGACCCCCCCCCCTTTTACCAACCTACTCACCCCGGCAGTTAAAGCCCCTTATAACGCCAATAAATTCCCTATTGTTAGTCCTCCATAACCCTCAGAAAAATACTCTTCCCACCTTTTCCCTAAAATGTCTCTATTGCGACACAAGTTCTATAAAACGTCGCCGCCAAAGTCCTTCTCATCACATCCCCACCCACCTTCCCCCTCATACCCCATAAAACATATATGTAGTCCACGATGACATATGCAAAACCTCTTACCACACTCTCATCCACACCACTCATATCAAGACTCAACGCTCGCAATACCGACACACCTTGAGCCCCCACCCTCACCACTACCTTACTCATCCATACCCTGATGCACTCCAAACCTTCACAAAAATAGACGACATGATACGCAGTCTCTTCCCTACTGCATCTGCCACACCCCCCACCCTCAATAACCCTCCTATCTCGGAGCATCGCTCCCGTTGGCAAAATCCCATGCAGGAAACGGTACATAACCTCACGCGCCCTAGGTCGTATCCTTAATTTACTAAATCTTCGCCATATTACTTTCCATGCATACATGGGGGTAGATCCCTTCAACTGGCGCCACTACATATCCCCCTCACGATTTACACAAAGTTCCCACCTTTACTTTTCCCGGTTCCCTGGCTAACATTATGGCACGTAACACTGTTTCACATTCCTTCATTTCCGCCCCTCCATACCATTTCCTCATGTGAGCATGTACCTTA
This sequence comes from Cherax quadricarinatus, assembly GCF_038502225.1. NCBI lineage: Eukaryota > Metazoa > Arthropoda > Malacostraca > Decapoda > Parastacidae > Cherax > Cherax quadricarinatus. Next base: position 2,173,227 of record NC_091389.1, on the reverse strand, counting down.
TCTAGCTGACCCTCCCTCCATCCACCTGCACTCATCACTTCCCTCTTAATAAACACACATTTCACGCGCTTTCTCAAGTCCAACAAACCCAACCCTCCCCTACATACCGGCAATGTCACTACCTCCCTTTGCAACCAGTTGCACCCTGAACCCCAAAAAAATTTGAACACCATTCTAAGAATACTCGTGATCGCCGTTCCGGCATCACAGCCGAAACAAACCAGACTTTACTATATAGTAGTACATTGATGACAATTGCACGTTGCCTAAGGGTTAAATGGTGAGGTCGCAGCATTCCCAACCGTCGCTGCACCTGTTCCACCATCCTATTCGAATTGCTAACCCTTGCAGCACTCAGGTCAGCCTCATACATGACACCGCAGATTTTCAGACTCCCGGTCCTCCGCTGCACAACATCACATCCCCAATCTAATCTCTCTGTCCACTCTCCCAGCCACATGATCATTGACTTTTCCAGATTTACCTTCATCCCAGTAGCTCTCCCAAAAGTGTGTACAACTTCCCCCAAAAGTCCTAACCGTGTCTCCTCACTTACCAAAATAGTGGTATCATCAACATAGCCCACCAAACCAGGCCACTGCTTCAGCTCACCATCCCTCCCCCCCGCCCTTAGACGATCCTCCACCATCCTATAAAAGGGATCCTGAACACATGCAAACAATATTTGTGATAAAGGACATCCCTGCCGAAGACCCCGCTCCATGTTGACTCCCCCCCCACCCATTGATTTGCACCCTTACCTTCGCGTTTGAGTACAACGTATCCACCCACCCCACTATTTCTTCGCCAAACCCCTGTCGTAGGAGAATATCCCTCAAAGCCTTACTTTCCACCCTATCATAAGCCCCTTGCCAATCCAACGCCACCAACGCCCCTCTTCCCCTTTCCATGTCCTCCAGGAACCCCTTGATAATCCCGTGGCCCTCGCTCATTGACCTACCAGGTAAACCAAACTGAGACTCAAACACGACCCTCCCCACAACACATTTAAGCCGATTCCCAAGAATTTTCGCAAATAATTTATAATCAGCACAAAGCAACGAAATGGCTCGGTAATCCCGAAGGATACTCTGCTGTTTACCCTTTGGGACCAACACCACCACTGCCGTTGCCTGAGATTCTCCTATCTTACATCCGTCTTTCATGGCATTCATTAACCTTACTAGGAAACCCCTAAGCAGACCCCAGTGCTGTACATAAAATTCGCTTGGTAAACCATCGATCCCGGGTGCCTTACCCTTCCTCATGTCCATAAGGGCTCTCCATATTTCCCCCTCCTCAATGACCCCACCCAGTGCCTCCTGATCACTCCTCCCCAGTTTGCACGGCACATACTCACATACCTTCCCAAAAACCTCGCCATCCACCCCACTACTTTTCCCGTATTCCTCAAACCATCTATCTGCATATGCACTCATCCCCTTGGTGTCCCTTAATACCTGACCCTCTCTAAAACCCCCCACAGAAGATATGACTTGCAAACCCGGTATTGTAGTCGTTCGCTGTCGTACCTTCTGTCTTCGCAACACACAAGCTGATGGCTTGTCGCCCCAAAGTACTTCGTCCAACCTCGCCTCTACCCGTACAGCTGCAAAAAGTTCTTCTTGCAAATCCCGTATTCTGTCCTTCAACATGTGTATATCCTCCACCGGATACACCCCGGCCACCGCCCCCCCCTCGTAACAATCCCGTAATCTAGATTCTAAATAATTTGACAAACCATACCGCAATTGATTAATGCATTTGCCCTCCCTCACATAAAATTGATGTATTCTTAACTTAGCCACACTATCCCACCATCCTACCACATCTTCCTCAGTCCTTCTGTAGGCACAGAGCTGTTCCCAAAATATTGCAAACACTTCCACTCCCTCCCTATCCCCCAAAACCATCGTGTTCAGTTTCCAATAACTTCCCTGCCTACGAGCCAAAGCATCCCATCCCACCTCCACTAATACCGCCCTATGATCGGAAGACACCATCTCAATAGGTTTAAAAGACTCTACCAAAACCCTCTGAGATAAATATAACCTGTCCAAACGAGCCGCATATCCCCTTCTTATAAACGTATGTTTCACCTCCCACAGACCTCCCCCGAAAGCATCACGTAACTGAAGATCTCTAAGCAGGCCCCCCAAGACTGAGAAAAAATATCCCGCTCCTCTGGGTTCCACGTCTGTCCTCTTAATTACACAATTCCAATCCCTCCCCACAATCGCCACAGACGGTAACGTGCGTTGGTAGTACACGAGCTCCTCCCGCACAAAATCCATCTTCACTTTCACGTCACTTTCTGCTGGGGCATACACACACACAAACGCCACTCTCTCTCCCATCCACCATCCTTCCACATGTAATACTCTCAGCCCTCCCCCCCTCTTTCCTATGCAATACAAACGGGCTCGCCTCCCTGATCAACACACCCACTCCTCCTTTTAAACGCTCAGACGGCAACACATAAGCCTGATACCCAGGCACCACTAATTCACGACCAAGCTTAAAATTGTGCTCCTGCACAAAAGCTACATCAACCTTGTGCCTATTCAAAAACATCCTGAAGCACTCCCGTTTAACACCATCACACAGACCATTAATATTTATTGTTACTCACCTGAGGCCAGTTTAAGGTTTCCTTCTCCGCCTCATGTCAAGATTCTTCCCTTTCAGACCGTTCCTCTGGACTGTGCCTTTGCCACAGACTCCCCCCTCCTTCCCAACCATCCCCCCCTTCTGTTGTGGCCCTCTCACAGAGTCACTCTGAGTACCATAACCCCATGTCTTTTCCCCGGCCTTTGCGCCAGCGTCAGAACATCGTCCGAATCTCACGCTGCTGCCCTTTTCCTTGTAGCTGCCTCAGTTTCCATATCTGAGTCCTGGGAGCCAGCACAATGGGCTTCCACCTCTACCACCCTTAATCCGCCTCCATGTCCTTCCATGGCACTCGCACTGTCCACCACAGGTGCCACCTGATCCTCCCCTTCCCCACACACACCTTCTGCCCTGATCCCAGGTTCTTGTTCTCTGTAACTCTCCACCTCCGTAGACTGTAACATAGCCTGTATCACCGTCTCCAACTCCTCCTCAATAGCCTTCACTGCTGCGCCCTCCTGCACCTCCTCACTTGACAACTGTACTGTTGATGGGCCAGGTGATTCATGGATCACCACTTCTTCTGATTCCACAGGAGGAGCCACCACCTCTTCACTCCACATGCGACCACGCCCTCCTCTTTGCACCCGTTCTTCTTTAGGCATCGGGTGCTCATGCGCAGGTGCTCCACCCCTTGCCGGCCCAGTAGCCACTGTTGATGGGCCAGGTGATTCATGGATCACCCCTTCTTCTGATTCCACAGGAGGAGCCACTACCTCTTCACTCCACATGCGACAACGCCCTCCTCCTTGCCCCCGTTCTTCCTTAGGCAGCGGGTGCTCATGTGCAGGTGCTCCGCCCCTTGCCGGCCCAGGAGCCATACTCTGCCATATGGTCATATTCGCCACACAGTCGGCACGTACGTCTCTGCCCCGCATACGCTACCATTACCTGGGTTCTAAACTCTTCGAGATATACATACGAGGGTATAGGATGCCTTAGCGTCATCTTCAGATTAAAAGAACCCTCAGGAAATCCTGTGTAAGCACCTTTTACCCATTTGCCAGGTTGGGCCAGATGCACAGTTCCATAACGTTCGAATACATTTCGAATATCTACCTCATCAGCCTCAAAAGGCACGTTGCGGAGCTTAACCCACGAATAATGTCGTGATACATCCGTCAACTTGACCCTCACTGCCGGTGTTACGTTAATGCTGACATCATGGTAACGATCAACCAAAGCCTCGTATACTTGGCAATAACACATTGACTGACGTAGGCATTAAAGTCCCACTAATAAGTTCAATGCCCACAGTATTCACTCTCCTGCGCACACCTGGCGCCATGTTGTTGACTGAGTAGCTCGTCTGGGAAACAGTAGAGGGGTGCAAAGCACGACTGCACCCTACCTCATCCAGGCAGCGAATGCACAACACCTCCTCGTACCACTGCTGTCAGGTTACTGAGGAGCGTCAGGCAAGGGGGTCTACACGGCCCAAGAGCGATGCAGACAATCATTGCGGCGTTTCTAGTGGTCCTTGGACTGTGTTCAGTGTTTCAGGGCAGTGAGCCACGTGCGGGTGGCTATGGGCCCCGACTGGGGCTCTGAGCCTCACAGCTCTGTACCCAGTGTGGGTGGCTGTGAGGTCACAGGCAGCAGCTCTGCTGCTGGCTCTGTCCCCACACCTACAGTCACCATGACAGATCCAGGAGAGTGGCCTAAACGTTCATTGGAATGCGGGGACGAGTTGGAGGACGACGTGGGGCAGGTGGGAGCCCCCATCAAGAAGGCCAAGGATGCAGTAGAGACTGTTGTATCTGACAATAGATCCGTCGGCAGCCGCTACCCAAGGAGATTTGCACCCCCAGATGGCCATAGGGATTGTGGAAGGAAGCCAGGAGGCTGTAGCTCCACAACTGGCAAGGATGGAGCCATCCCAGGTCCCTACACCAGTTGCACTGGCCTCCACAGTGGACGGTGACTGGCTGACTCCACGTGGACGGAGGAATTCCCGCTAAGCTCGGCCACAAGCAACCAGGGCCTTCAACAAATTCATGGTTCCGGATTGCAGGTTTGTAAGGTATATGGAAGGTCTACCCCTCCTTAAGTTCCACTGCGAGTTCACTCTCAGGAACGAGATTTTGGCCATTCCTCGGGACGAGGATTCTTATGATTAATTGAAGGGGCTGGTTGTAACCCATCCCAGCATGGTGGAACTGGTTGCTTCTGAGAAGGTGAAAAAGAGGGTGCTCTTGCACGTCCCTGTGCCCCTCCCACTGGACCCCATTTTGGAAGTGCCCAATATTGTCAAGGCGGAGCGACTCACTGCAACAGTGAGCAAGGTGCCCACCCACCAGGTGCTGATCCACCACAAAGGTCCACTTCCCACGCACCTGGACCTTGGGGTCTGGGGAAGATTCAAGACCCGACCATACCTGTTGGGCCCAGTACAATGCTTCAACTGTCAGGGGTTCAATCATATTGCAGCCACACAACTCGAAGGACTGCATTGCCATCCTCAAATAGCCAACCGGCAAAGGCCTTCGGCCAACTGCTCAAAGAGGCACCATGCCTAGAACTGGAGCTGTTCTGTGAAGGTGCAGCACTGGCAGCAGGTTTGTCATCAGAACGACCCGACAGGCCCGACGCCACCCAGCCTTGGAACCACCCAGCAACAGTCGGTATGGGCTCCGACCGCGGTTCCCCAGATATCGCAGGAGGGCAATACCAGCGAGTTCCCAGCACTGGGCTCCCAGCAGTTGCATCAGGGGGCACGCACTGGCTTGCAGCAGCGTGGTCAACTACGGGGTCAGATGGTAAAGTGGCCAAGAAGACAGAAACAATGGGAAAAACAGCCACAGGCCAGGCACACTGCCCAGCAGGTCCCAGCTGGGCACCAACATTCCTTGCCATACCGCCAGCAGTCCTCTTCCCAAGGGCAGGCCCCTACTGTGAGCGGCCAGAGTCAGGCCACATGGCCACTCAGGCCAGGCCCAGTGTGCACCCAGCTTATGCTGCTGCAGTGTCAACAGCCTCCCATACATACCCAGTGACCCAGCCCCGACTCGACGGGTCGTCCAGCTCAATGCCTGCTGAGGTAATGGTCGAATCATTTCCCAATCGACTGAAGTAAACCATCGAGGTCGTCTCACCACTCCTATTTCGCCTGCTGCCGTCGGCGGAGAACAGGGGCGCCTACAGACAGCTCCTGTCATGGATGCTGGGCATGGTCCTAGAGGACAGGAAGACTCAATGGAACTTCAGGCCATCATCCAGGAGTCCTTCCAGTCCATAATGGAGGAGGCCCTGGAGTCGCCAACAGCAGACGATGAGTTCCAGGCAGAGATGGAATCAAAGGGCCACCTCTGCGGCCCTTGAAGATCCTCCAGTGGAACATTTGCAGGCTGCAGCAGAAAATTCACTTAGTAATTGAAGCTGCAGTTCAGGATGAGGTTGATGTCTTCCTGTTTCAGGAGACACTTACCAATTCGTCACATCAAATGCAGCCACGTATCCCGGGATTCTCCACCTACCTTCAGCGCCTGGAAGGGACTGGCAGGGGCACGGCGATCTACGTCAGGACCACTATCCCTAATTCAATCTCCAATGACCCCATCAACTGTGGGGAGGGCGTAGAGGTTCAGGCTGTCACCCTACACATACCGGATGGACCTCTCGTGCTTTACAATATTTACAGAAGCTCTCGGTACACCCTTGACATTTCAGAGGTGGCAGCACTCGCCCCACGGGAGGGTCTTGTTGTGGCTGGGGATGTCAATGCCCACCACCCAATACCTTCTTCTGTCTCTCCTACCAACGCAGCTGGGAGGCACCTTGCAGCTGTGCTGGAGGAGGTCCCTGAGATCGACCTCCTGAATAATGGTGAGCCAACCCATCACTATGGTGGCCGCTTGGACTTCACACTCATCTCTAGGCGGCTGCTTTCGAGAGCGAGATGGGAGGTCCATCCCCGTCTCACCAGTGATCACTTTGCAGTGGTCACCATGCTGATGGTCCAGCGGTGCCCTCTCCCCACACCTACCCCCAGATGGAATCTAAAAAAGGCCGACTGGCAGTGCTTTCAGGAGGTCATTGAGCGCTTGTGGGCGGAGTCTCCTCTTCCGGATGACCCAGATGAGGCAGCTCAAAGCTTGCAGGTGGTCTTCACATGTGCTGTTGAGGCAGCCATACCTAAGATTACAGGCGGAGGGTCATATAAACGTTACTGGTGGTTTTATAATGACGACATCAGTGAGCAGAACCACCGCATCAATATCGTACGCAAGATGCACAGGCATAATCCCATGATTGAGTCCATGCGTCTGCTCAGGGAAGTGGTGCGGCATGCATGCTATGTCTCACACAGGGTCCAGCAGGCTAAATGGTTCGAGCGGTGTGCCTTCTTCAGCTACTCGTCCACTTTATCTGAGATTAGGACCAAGTTATGATTGGCCAATGGGCAGCATCGCAGTGTGGCTCGGTTGCACCCAGACCCCGCAACAGAGGCAGAACGTCTGGTGGACCTTTTCACCTCCAGAGCGGCCATGGATCAACTGCCTCAGGATTTCCAGGACCTCCAAGCCACCGTCCTTCCTAGAAGGATGATGGTGATCCAAGCAGCATGCCAGGCTAAGGACGTCACTGATGAAGACTTCACCGACCAGGAGCTCCAGGCAGCCTTCACATCTCATCGGTACACTGCACTGGGGCATGATGGTATCACCTATGGCATGATCACTCAGTCTGGCCATTCTGGACATGCATGTGTCCTGGGGGTCGTCAACCGGACTTGGCGAGCTGGCAAACTCCCTGTCGTATGGAAGGAGGCTAATATCATACTGATTCCTAAGCCTGGGGATCCTGGCAGTGTGAGACCCATCTCACTCACCAGTTGCATCTCGAAGGTGTCTGAAAGGATGGTGCTGGAGCGCCAGAGGTGGAAGTTTGGCCCTCCTCATAAACACCTCTATGGCTTCACCAGAGGAGTGGGCACTTTCGAAAGCCTTACCACTCTACTGACCGGTATTGGGTTGGACGCCCAAGCCACATTGCTGTCTTTTTTGACCTCAAGAAAGCTTTTGAGCAAGCCAGTGCACCTGCCATCCTCTCACTCTTGGCCCGCAGGGGGGTTAAAGGCAGGCTGCTTTCGTGGCTTCATTCCTATCTCCAGGACAGGCAGGCCCGGGTACGCTTCCAGGGGCATGCCTCTTCTCTCAAGACCCTGGACAATGGCACTCCACTGGGCGGGGTGCTTAGTCCCACCCTGTTCAATGTACTGATGCACCAGCTGGAGTGCCTGCCTTTCTCCAGAGGCACCATCCTCCTCAGCTATGCCGATAACCTGGCACTTGCTGTACCTAGGAAGCGCCGGCTTTTGCAGCATGCCCAGGAGGACCTCGATCTGCTGGCTTCCACTTGCCGACACTTGGGGCTCAAGATATCTGCGGCAAAATCCAAAGTCATGATCCATCGCACCAGGGTACCCAGTCAGAGGCTGCAGGTCCTGGGCATCGACCTGGACTGGGTTCACAGTTATAGGTACCTTGGCATCTACATTGACAGACGCCTCACCTTCCAGAAACATGTGCACCACGTTAAAGAGAGGGCTCTGCAGAGAGTTAGGGCATTGAGTGCCATGGCCAACCCTATGGTTGGGGCCACCCTCCAGGCCGTGAGGTTGTTCTACATCCAGGCAATACGCTCCCTCGTTGACTATGGGGCACTTGCTCTGGTTCACGCCAGACCAACAAACATCAAATCCCTCTGTGTCATCCAGAACAGAGCTGTACGGGCCATGCTGGGGGCTCCTAGGTGGGCCAATGCAGTGGCTCTGAACCTTGAGGTGCAGCTACAGCCTCTTGAAGGAAGGATCCAACTGGTAGCTGCCAAGAGGATTGCAAAGTATCTCCGACTCCCAGGGGCTGACAAACTGATGAGAGATTTACGGGTCTGCCAGGGACAGGTCATTCCACTGCATCCTGGCTGCCGATGGATGTGGTCGGTAGCAGACGCCACACGGAAGCTCCTGCCCATGGCATTGCTCCAGGCGGGAGCCTGTGACAGACTGGCAGCAAACTACACGGTGCCACCCCCTTGGGAACCAGAGCTGTTTGCGGTGCACTTGACAACCCTACCAGACAGCAAGAGGCATTGCACCCAGGACATTCTGCAACGACTTGCCTCGGCTAGCATTGTGGGTGCAGAAGGCACAGGGTGTGTGCCATATTACACCGATGGCTCCAGAGACACAGTCGCAGACTGCACAGCTGCTGGTATATTCCACAGCAATCTGACAGCAGGTTGGCGCCTCTCAGACCATTGCACCATCCTCCAGGCCGAACTCTTTGCCATCCAACAAGCTCTGCAGCATGCTCTTGCAAACCATCAGCATCCCCCCATCATCCATATTGATTCCAAGGCAGCGATCCAAGCGCTTATGCACAGAGAGCCAAACGAGAACATTCACTTAATCACATCCATCTGGGGAGACCTGCACACTCTCATGGCCCAGGGTCGCAGGGCTACCATCAACTGGATCCCGAGCCATGTGGGTATCCCTGGCAATGATGCTGCAGATGAGGCTGCTAGGACTGCAACCCTCGAGGCACAGCCACGTGCTGCAATCTTCATCAGCCTCAGCCAGATTGCGCTGTGGGCTGCCGGTGCGGCAGGGCGCCCATTCCCTGACCCTGGGGATTCACGGAGACTCTGTTGGTATGTCAGGGCGACCCACAGGGTGCCCCCTACGAGTATTCAGACACAGTCCAGAGAATTGAGGGTGCATATCCACCACCTACCCCGGGGAAAGTAGATGGAATCCAGGACGGGGTGGCCCTGGCTTGGATACTGAGGATTATAGTGCAGTCCCAGAACCTGCAGAAATTGACAACACACCTCCCAACAATTCTCAACCAAAGGTGAATTTGTGCAAATATTATGCTTGGGGCATCTGTAAGCATGGAATAACAGGGGAAAAAAATGGGACATGCAACTTTGACCACCCCAAAAAATGTAGCGACCTCCTGTCTAAAGGAGTGTGTCGTTCTTCTTCCTGTACTTTCTTTCACCCAAAAATGTGCCACTCCTCGGTCCTCCAGAAGCAGTGTTACAACATCGAGTGCCCTGCATACCATCTAAAAGGGACCAGGAGGCACAGACCCCACAAGACAAACAATAGTAGCTACGACAATCCAACTCCAGGTGATTTTTTAGTGGCAGGAATCAAAAAAAGAAAATGGAAGGAAATAACAAAAATAGTCCACCACCTTGGAGCCTTGTTGGACTGGAGGCGCAGCCAGTGGCCACCCATGGCCCTCCAGAATTACAACTACTGATGCCAATAACAAAATCCCAGCAACAAACACAGAATACAACCTCGTTCATATTTGCTAATATACAGGGCCTTAAGCCATCCACCAACAACAAAATACCTTTTATCAGTGGACTTCTAGTGGAGTCTAATGCAATGTTTGCAGCCTTCACAGAGACTCACACAGAAGATCACTTTGACAGTGAAATATGGATAAGTGGTTACAACCTTTTAAGATGCGACAGAAAAAACAGGCAACAAGGGGGGGTTGGCCTGTATGTCAAAGAGTCCCTTATCTGCACGGAGTTGCTGAACACCACAAATGAGGTAGTTGAAGTTCTATCAATAAAGATCGAGAACCAAAACCTAGTCATTGTGGTTGTATACAAGCCACCAGATGCAACCTCACAACAGTTCAAGGAACAGCTACTGAAAATCGATTACTGTTTGGAAAACCTTCCAGCTCCATCCCCAAACATCTTACTGCTTGGTGATTTCAACCTAAGGCATACAAAATGGAAGAATGTAGCAAATAATGTTATAGCTGAAACAATCCCCGGAGGTAGCGCAGATGAAAGGTCACACACACATGAGCTACTAAGTCTCTGCGAAAAACACACCTTAAGCCAGCAAATAGTGGAGCCAACAAGACTAGAAAACACACTTGACCTTATCTTCACAAATAATGAGGACCTGATAAGAGACATAAGAATATCAGAAACAACTAATTCCGATCACAATCTAATCGAAGTCCAGACGTACATGCATAGGGGTCCTGAACAGCAGAATGCATGTACCTGTGAAGGTGTCTTCACAAAATACAATTTCAACAACAAGAACATCAACTGGGACCAAGTAAACCATGTCCTAAACGAAACATGTTGGGAAGATGTCTTAAATGACATGGATCCAAACCAGTGCCTTGAAAGGATCAACTTCCTGGTAGCCGATGCATGTTCTAGGCATATTCCCCTAAGAAAGAAGAAGAGCAGGAGTAAACTGGAGAGAAAAAGACGCTCCCTCTACAGAAGACGACGAAGAGTCACTGAGCTCCTCAGGAGTGCTAGAATATTTGATACACGAAAGGAGGCGCTGACCAGGGAAGTGGAAACTATCGAACTTAAGCTAAATGACTCTTACAGGAACCAGGAGAGGCAGGAGGAGCTTAAAGCTATTAGTGAAATTGAAAGAAATTCAAAATATTTCTTTTCATATGCCAAAAACAAGGCAAATACCACATCTAGTATCGGGCCCTTACTCAGACAGGATGGGACTTACACAGACGACAACAAGGAAATGAGTGAAATATTGAAATCCCAGTACGACTCTGTTTAGTGAACCACTAATCGGTCTGAGGATCGACGACCCAAATGATTTCTTAATGAATGAGCCTCAAAACTCCATAAATGTATGCCAGATTTCCGACATTACCCTAACTCCGATAGATTTCGAGAAAGCCATTGACAACATGCCTATGCACTCAGCCCCGGGCCCAGACTCGTGGAACTCTGTTTTCATTAAGAACTGCAAGAAACCCCTCTCGCATGCCCTAAGTAAACTATGGAGGAGGAGCTTAGACATGGGTGAAATTCGACAGTCACTTAAAACAACGGATATAGCCCCACTCCATAAAGGTGGCAGCAAAGCATTAGCTAAGAACTATAGACCAATAGCTCTGACGTCCCACATCATAAAAATCTTTGAAAGAGTGCTAAGAAGCAGGATTGCAAATCACCTGGATTCCCAAAATCTTCACAATCCAGGGCAATATGGGTTTAGGGCAGGTCGCTCCTGCCTCTCACAACTACTGGATCACTATGACATGGCCTTGGATGCACTGGAAGAAAATCAGAATGCATATGTAATATACACAGGCTTTGCAAAAGCATTTGACAAATGCGATCATGGCGTAATAGCCCATAAAATACGTGCTAAAGGAATAACTGGGAAAGTGGCGAGATGGATCTTCAACTTCCTAACAAATCGAACACAAAGAGTAGTGGTCGGAGGCTGCCATAGTGAAGAGCTCTGTTCCACAAGGCACAGTACTCGCCCCCATCTTATTCCTTATCCTCATATCAGACATAAACAGAGATATACACCACAGCACCGTATCATCCTTTGCGGATGGTACTAGGATCTGCATGAGGCTGTCATCTGCTGAGGACGCAGTTAACCTCCAAGAAGATATAAACAAAGTTTTCCAGTGGGCAACGGTAAACAATATGATGTTCAATGAGGACAAATTCTAACTACTCCGTTATGGAAAACTGGAGGAGATAATAACTAGAACAGAGTATACTACTGACTCCGGCCATACAATAGAGCTGAAAAATAATGTAAGGGACCTGGCAGTAGTAATGTCTGAGGATCTCACTTTCAAGGATCACAATAGTGCCACGATCGCACGTGCAAAGAAAATGATAGGATGGATAATGAGAATTTTCAAAACGAGAGATGCCAAGCCCATGATGATCCTTTTCAAATCACTTGTTCTCTCTAGGCTGGAATACTGCTGTACATTAACATCTCCATTCAAAGTAGGTGAAATCGCAGATCTAGAGAGTGTACAGAGATCCTTTACTGCACGTATAAGTTCTGTCAAGCACCTTAACTACTGGGAACGCTTGGAAGCACTTGACTTGTACTCGTTGGAACGCAGGAGGGAGAGATATATCATAATCTACACTTGGAAAATCTTGGAAGGAATGGTCCCAAATCTGCACACAGAAATCACTCCCTACGAAAGTAAAAGACTGGGCAGGCGATGCAAAATGCCCCCAATAAAAAGTAGGGGCGCCATTGGTACACTAAGGGAAAACACCATAAGTGTCCGGGGCTCAAAACTGTTCAACAGCCTCCCATCAAGCATTAGGGGAATTGCCAATAAACCCCTGGCTGCCTTCAAGAGAGAGCTGGACAGATACCTAAAGTCAGTGCCGGATCAGCCGGGATGTGGCTCGTACGTTGGAGTGCGTGCGGCCAGCAGTAACAGCCTAGTTGATCAGGACCTGATCCATCGGGAGGCCTGGTCATGGACCGGGCCGCGGGGGCGTTGATCCCCGGAATAACCTCCAGGTAACCTACGCTTAGGGTATCCCACCACTGCGCGGATTCTCAAAGGGCACGAGAAGAGCTTTGTGCCCATTGTGACCGAATGGTTCCACAGCCCTTGGTGCACTACCTGTTAGACTGCCCAACTACGATGCCCCTTCGCCGTAGACACTTCCCAATGACCCCGGCCCGAGAGGATGAGGCAGCACATCTTGTGTACTTAGCTGTCAGGGACTTGGAAACCTTACTTCCAGTCATTGCACGTCATCCGCCCCCCCATTCCCCCGCTGAAGTTGCTGCGAGGGCCCACTTCCTGCTGAAGATCTGCCACGAAGGTGCAAGTAAAGATAAATGTCACTTCCCTACCCGGGGAGCCAATGCCGGGTCACCAAAATGGAAGAGACCCGGGCCGGGATTACCGGCGAATCAAATAGAATAGAATAGAAAATATAACCTATTATTACAGATGGAATTTTGGAAACCTTAGGGTTATATAAAAAGGATCGAAGACGCTGATCACCAGGAGTCCTCCTAGGGTGGGGCTGGTACCAGAGCTAGAGCTTGATACCGCCTGCATCCATCACCAGGAGTCCTCCTAGCGTGGGGCTGGTACCAGAGCTAGAGCTTGATACCACCTGCAGCTCACAACACTGCCATTCCTGCGAACCCCACTAACACCCAGGATGTGACTCACACCACTCCACTAACACCCAGGATGTGACTCACACCACTCCACTAACACCAAGCATGTGATTCACACCACTCTAACACCCAGGATGTGACTCACACCACTCTAACACCCAGGATGTGACTCACACTACTCCACTATCACCCAGGATGTGACTCACACCACTCCACTAACACCCAGGATGTGACTCACACCACTCCACTAACACCCAGGATGTGACTCACACCACTCCACTAACACCCAGGATGTGACTCACACCACTCCACTAACACCCAGGATGTGGCTATGTGGCTCACACCATTCCACTAACACCCAGGATTTGACCCACACCAGTCCACTGACAGCAAGGTGTGACCCACACCAGTCCATTAACACCCAGAATATGACCAACACCAGGCCACTAACCTCCAGGATGTGACCCACATCAGTCTACTGATAAACAGGATGTGACACACACCAGTCCACTAACACCCAGAATATGACCTACACCAGTCCACTAGCACCCAGGATTTGACCCACACTAATCCACTAACACCCAGGATGTGACCCACACCATTCCACCAACACCCAGGATGTGACCCACACCAGTCCACTAACACCTAGGATGTGACCCACACCAGTCCTCTAACACCTAGTATGTGGCCCACACCAGTCCACTAACACCCAGGATGTGACTCAAACCACTCCATTAACGCCCAGGATGTGACTCACACCAGTCCACTAACACCTAGGATGTGACCCACACCAGCCCATAAAACACACAGGATGTGACTCACACCAGCCCACTAACACCCAGGATGTGACCCACACCACTCCACTAACACCCAGGATGTGACCCACACCACTCCACTAACACCCAGGATTTGACCCACACTAGTCCACTAACACAGAGGATGTGACTCACACCAGTTCACTAACACCTAGGATGTGACTCACACCAGTCCACTAACGCCCAGGATGTGACTCACACCAGTACACTAACACCCAGGATGAGACCCACACCAGTCCACTAACACACAGGATGTGACCCACACCAGTCCACTAACACCCAGGATGTGACTCACACCAGTTCACTAACACCCAGGATGTGACCCACACCAGTCCACTAACACCCAGGATGTGACTCACACCAGTTCATCGTAGTATAAAACAAATTCCAGCAACACAATAGAGCGATAAACTAACGTCAAAGTCTTGGGAGTTATCATGTAGGACGTGTAGGAGGCCAGCTGCGGGATTTTCAAGGATAGCTCCTGAACAAAGTGATCATGTAGGACGTGTAGGAGGCCAGCTGTGGGATTTTCAAGAATAGTTCCTGATCAAAGTGATCATGTAGGACGTGTAGGAGGCCAGCTGCGGGATTTTCAAGGAGAGTTCCTGATCAAAGTGATCATGTAGGACGTGTAGGAGGCCAGCTGCGGATTTTCAAGGATAGTTCCTGATCAAAGTGATCATGTAGGACGTGTAGGAGGCCAGCTGCGGGATTTTCAAGAATAGCTCCTGATCAAAGTGATCATGTAGGACGTGTAGGAGGCCAGCTGCGGGATTTTCAAGGATAGTTCCTGATCAAAGTGATCATGTAGGACGTGTAGGAGGCCAGCTGCGAGATTTTCAAGGATAGTTCCTGATCAAAGTGATCTTGTAGGACGTGTAGGAGGCCAGCTGCAGGATTTTCAAGGATAGTTCCTGATCAAGGAGGCTGACCAGGTCACGAGTGGACAGGACTTAGTGTGAATGTTTTGAGAAGATTCCAGAGCAGCGAGAGGACATCCCAGTGCATCGTTTCAGCGTAAATAGTGGAAGTGTTGAGTAATTTTTGTTATTTTATTTAAAACTCAGGTACAAAATATGGGTACATAATTAATATGTAACAAGATACAGGCAGTGATCAATAATCAACTGTGACTACACAAACTACTGAAAGAAGCACTTATATAAAGTCAGAAGTGACTTCTCTCAACTCGAACACTGCTTCTACGTACTGTGCTTCACATGAACACTGCTTCTACGTACTGTGCTTCACATGAACACTGCTTCTACGTACTGTGCTTCACATGAACACTGCTTCTACGTACTGTGCTGCACATGAACACTGCTTCTACGTACTGTGCTGCACATGAACACTGCTTCTACGTACTGTGCTGCACATGAACACTGCTTCTACGTACTGTGCTGCACATGAACACTGCTTCTACGTACTGTGCTTCACATGAACACTGCTTCTACGTACTGTGCTTCACATGAACACTGCTTCTACGTACTGTGCTGCACATGAACACTGCTTCTACGTACTGTGCTGCACATGAACACTGCTTCTACGTACTGTGCTGCACATGAACACTGCTTCTACGTACTGTGCTGCACATGAACACTGCTTCTACGTACTGTGCTTCACATGAACACCTTCTACGTACTGTGCTGCACATGAACACTGCTTCTACGTACTGTGCTGCACATGAACACTGCTTCTACGTACTGTGCTGCACATGAACACTGCTTCTACGTACTGTGCTGCACATGAACACTGCTTCTACGTACTGTGCTGCACATGAACACTGCTTCTACGTACTGTGCTTCACATGAACACTGCTTCTACGTACTGTGCTTCACATGAACACTGCTTCTACGGACTGTGCTGCACATGAACACTGCTTCTACGTACTGTGCTTCACATGAACACTGCTTCTACGTACTGTGCTTCACATGAACACTGCTTCTACGTACTGTGCTTCACATGAACACTGCTTCTACGTACTGTGCTGCACATGAACACTGCTTCTACGTACTGTGCTGCACATGAACACTGCTTCTACGTACTGTGCTGCACATGAACACTGCTTCTACGTACTGTGCTGCACATGAACACTGCTTCTACGTACTGTGCTTCACATGAACACTGCTTCTACGTACTGTGCTTCACATGAACACTGCTTCTACGTACTGTGCTGCACATGAACACTGCTTCTACGTACTGTGCTTCACATGAACACTGCTTCTACGTACTGTGCTTCACATGAACACTGCTTCTACGTACTGTGCTTCACATGAACACTGCTTCTACGTACTGTGCTTCACATGAACACTGCTTCTACGTACTGTGCTGCACATGAACACTGCTTCTACGTACTGTGCTTCACATGAACACTGCTTCTACGTACTGTGCTTCACATGAACACTGCTTCTACGTACTGTGCTGCACATGAACACTGCTTCTACGTACTGTGCTTCACATGAACACTGCTTCTACGTACTGTGCTTCACATGAACACTGCTTCTACGTACTGTGCTTCACATGAACACTGCTTCTACGTACTGTGCTTCACATGAACACTGCTTCTACGTACTGTGCTTCACATGAACACTGCTTCTACGTACTGTGCTTCACATGAACACTGCTTCTACGTACTGTGCTGCACATGAACACTGCTTCTACGTACTGTGCTTCACATGAACACTGCTTCTACGTACTGTGCTTCACATGAACACTGCTTCTACGTACTGTGCTGCACATGAACACTGCTTCTACGTACTGTGCTTCACATGAACACTGCTTCTACGTACTGTGCTTCACATGAACACTGCTTCTACGTACTGTGCTGTACATGAACACTGCTTCTACGTACTGTGCTTCACATGAACACTGCTTCTACTTACTGTGCTTCACATGAACACTGCTTCTACGTACTGTGCTGCACATGAACACTGCTTCTACGTACTGTGCTTCACATGAACACTGCTTCTACGTACTGTGCTTCACATGAACACTGCTTCTACGTACTGTGCTGCACATGAACACTGCTTCTACGTACTGTGCTTCACATGAACACTGCTTCTACGTACTGTGCTTCACATGAACACTGATTCTACGTACTGTGCTGCACATGAACACTGCTTCTACGTACTGTGCTTCACATGAACACTGCTTCTACGTACTGTGCTTCACATGAACACTGCTTCTACGTACTGTGCTGCACATGAACACTGCATCTACGTACTGTGCTTCACATGAACACTGCTTCTACGTACTGTGCTTCAGATGAACACCTACGTACTGTGCTGCACATGAACACTGCTTCTACGTACTGTGCTGCACATGAACACTGCTTCTACGTACTGTGCTGCACATGAACACTGCTTCTACGTACTGTGCTGCACATGAACACTGCTTCTACGTACTGTGCTGCACATGAACACTGCTTCTACGTACTGTGCTTCACATGAACACCTTCTACGTACTGTGCTGCACATGAACACTGCTTCTACGTACTGTGCTGCACATGAACACTGCTTCTACGTACTGTGCTGCACATGAACACTGCTTCTACGTACTGTGCTGCACATGAACACTGCTTCTACGTACTGTGCTGCACATGAACACTGCTTCTACGTACTGTGCTGCACATGAACACTGCTTCTACGTACTGTGCTTCACATGAACACTGCTTCTACGTACTGTGCTGCACATGAACACTGCTTCTACGTACTGTGCTTCACATGAACACTGCTTCTACGTACTGTGCTGCACATGAACACTGCTTCTATGTACTGTGCTTCACATGAACACTGCTTCTACGTACTGTGCTGCACATGAACACTGCTTCTACGTACTGTGCTGCACATGAACACTGCTTCTATGTACTGTGCTTCACATGAACACTGCTTCTACTTACTGTGCTTCACATGAACACTGCTTCTACTTACTGTGCTGCACATGAACACTGCTTCTACGTACTGTGCTTCACATGAACACTGCTTCTACGTACTGTGCTTCACATGAACACCTTCTACGTACTGTGCTGCACATGAACACTGCTTCTACGTACTGTGCTGCACATGAACACTGCTTCTACGTACTGTGCTGCACATGAACACTGCTTCTACGTACTGTGCTGCACATGAACACTGCTTCTACGTACTGTGCTTCACATGAACACTGCTTCTACGTACTGTGCTGCACATGAACACTGCTTCTACGTACTGTGCTTCACATGAACACTGCTTCTACGTACTGTGCTGCACATGAACACTGCTTCTACGTACTGTGCTGCACATGAACACTGCTTCTACGTACTGTGCTGCACATGAACACTGCTTCTACGTACTGTGCTTCACATGAACACTGCTTCTACGTACTGTGCTGCACATGAACACTGCTTCTACGTACTGTGCTGCACATGAACACTGCTTCTACGTACTGTGCTTCACATGAACACTGCTTCTACGTACTGTGCTTCACATGAACACTGCTTCTACGTACTGTGCTGCACATGAACACCGCTTCTACGTACTGTGCTTCACATGAACACTGCTTCTACGTACTGTGCTTCACATGAACACTGATTCTACGTACTGTGCTGCACATGAACACTGCTTCTACGTACTGTGCTTCACATGAACACTGCTTCTACGTACTGTGCTTCACATGAACACTGCTTCTACGTACTGTGCTGCACATGAACACTGCTTCTACGTACTGTGCTTCACATGAACACTGCTTCTACGTACTGTGCTTCACATGAACACCTTCTACGTACTGTGCTGCACATGAACACTGCTTCTACGTACTGTGCTGCACATGAACACTGCTTCTACGTACTGTGCTGCACATGAACACTGCTTCTACGTACTGTGCTGCACATGAACACTGCTTCTACGTACTGTGCTGCACATGAACACTGCTTCTACGTACTGTGCTGCACATGAACACTGCTTCTACGTACTGTGCTTCACATGAACACTGCTTCTACTTACTGTGCTTCACATGAACACTGCTTCTACGTACTGTGCTGCACATGAACACTGCTTCTACGTACTGTGCTGCACATGAACACTGCTTCTACGTACTGTGCTTCACATGAACACTGCTTCTACGTACTGTGCTGCACATGAACACTGCTTCTACGTACTGTGCTTCACATGAACACTGCTTCTACGTACTGTGCTGCACATGAACACTGCTTCTACGTACTGTGCTGCACATGAACACTGCTTCTACGTACTGTGCTTCACATGAACACTGCTTCTACGTACTGTGCTTCTCATGAACACTGCTTCTACGAACTGTGCTTCACATGAACACTGCTTCTACGTACTGTGCTGCACATGAACACTGCTTCTACGTACTGTGCTGCACATGAACACTGCTTCTACGTACTGTGCTTCACATGAACACTGCTTCTACGTACTGAGCTTCACATGAACACTGCTTCTACGTACTGAGCTTCACATGAACACTGCTTCTACGTACTGAGCTTCACATGAACACTGCTTCTACGTACTGTGCTTCACATGAACACTGCTTCTACGTACTGAGCTTCACATGAACACTGCTTCTACGTACTGTGCTTCACATGAACACTGCTTCTACGTACTGTGCTTCATATGAACACTGCTTCTACGTACTGTGCTTCACATGAACACTGCTTCTACGTACTGTGCTTCACATGAACACTGCTTCTACGTACTGTGCTGCACATGAACACTGCTTCTACGTACTGTGCTTCACATGAACACTGCTTCTACGTACTGTGCTGCACATGAACACTGCTTCTACGTACTGTGCTTCACATGAACACTGCTACGTACTGTGCTGCACATGAACACTGCTTCTACGTACTGTGCTTCACGTGAACACTGCTTCAACGTACTGTGCTTCACATGAACACTGCTTCTACGTACTGTGCTTCACATGAACAGATGGTCGTACAAAAAACGATAGATACCTACTCAGTAATCTTTACACTCCCCCCCCCCTGTGAAAACATCCCACTTTCACATTAGTATACACAGTGTTATAGAATGTTATCGTTAGAGTTTCTCATGAATCTGCAACTTGGGCTGAGTAAGGGATGGGGGTTTGGGGATTACATATGAGAAGAGGAAAGTCAGGGGGTCCCGGTGGGGTCACCTCCTAGGGGAGGGAGTGAGAGTGAGGTGTATGTGGGTATAGAAGGTGTGGATGCGTGGCATAAGTGTATGTAGCATGCATGTGGGTACGGACAGCAAAGGTGATAAAATCAAGTAATTATGTAATAACGTATGGAGAATTCTTTGATTGATGTGTCAGGATCGTCATGACCTTCTTAACATATTTTTTTTATTATCAAAGATACACTGGTATTCTCCCGGCCCGGGCCTTTTCCAAGTAGTGGCCCGGCCTTGGCTCCCTGTCTTGGGAGTGTCTGAGACCTAAGTCTCCCATGGGAGGAGGTACAAGTACCTCCTCATCTTTTGGACCAACTGTCCCCAGGCCTAGCCACAAGCTAGGCCTCTCTGGTCTGCCATCCCCGCCCCAAGGGGGCTAATATGAATGACAGTCTTGTGAGCTGCAAACCCTGGCTCAGGCACCTACCCTACCCTAGAAGGGCTGGGCATGGTGTCGATTTCTTAAAATATTAAGTGTGAATGGTGTTAAGATTATAGGTGTCAGACCTTGCAGGAGCTTTTTGGGTCTATGTAGAATGTACATATATAGCCTTTATTGGGCATGTTTCATGTGCGATATTGGTATCGCAATTAGAGATTAAGAGAAGCGCCAAACCTACAATATGCATTAATTTTCCACTTTTTTATTTATATGTTATTAATCCTTCATACAGACATTGTACATAAACAGGTACATGTATAACAAAGAAACCAAACACGATCTATAAGTAATGGTTCCAGCACTCAATCTACTGGGTTACATACAATGAGACATCGTGACAGTACAACGCTGTCTATAACTTACAGAATCGATGCTCACACACACCTGTGAGTAATTATAAGAATGATACAAAACAAAATACAGTACCCCTCAAAAAGTATACTTTCACTAACCTGATTATACAAATAAACCCCGTTCTTCTGACCTTTAATATATTCACGACACACCAACACACACCTCACGATTATGACATTGTCCCCTTATACATTGAATATTATACAACATACTAAATTTTACACTTTTGAATACAAGGGTAATATGTGTACTGACTCGTTGCCATTATATCCTATACAACACCATTCACAACTCGCTAATGACAATCATATCATCCAATTTAGACATTCTTCGTATGGAATCTAGACAATTCGGTGCACACACCGACCACCCTGCTGGGTGAAGTGTGCTGCTCCCTGTTATCTCCCATAAACATAAAAGTAATAGACGCTAATTCAAAAATCTAATACAACTGGCACCTCTTTACACAGACAATGTAGAATAAAACACCTAAAATTCAGTAACTACATGACACAATAATGTTAACTACTAAGTACAGCTAAAACACATACACCTCAACAGGCATTACACTTGCAATATATATTATGCCAATAGTCACGTTACAGACATTTGTAATAATTGTTCACTAAAACCAAAAACAATCCTGTAGATCAGCTTATATTTAGTTCAATTTTCATTGTGGATAAAATTACTAACAAATGATACTCCTCACCTTAATGCATTTTTGGTAAGCATCTTATGACTAATATGCTACACCATGTCACCCACTATATTCTGTTCAAACATGCACTCGCACACTAGTTAAAAACCATTAAAAACCAGTGGGGTTTTGAGAAAATGGAAGGAATGGATGGCACGGGCGAAAGGGGCTACTTAGTTGGAACAATCCAGTCTGAGGGACATAAAGTGATAACTGCAGTAATGTACAACCCACCACAGAACTGCAGGAGGCCAAGAGAAGAATACGATGAGAGCAGCAGAGCAATGGTCGACACACTAGCCGAGGTGGCCAGGAGAGCACACATGGGGGGAGCAAAGTTACTAGTTATGGGTGATTTCAATCACAAGGAGATTGGGAAAACCTGGAGCCCCATGGAAGTCCCGAAACATGGAGAGCCAAGATGATGGATGTGGTACTGGAGAACCTCATACATCAACATGTAAGAGACACTACCAGAGAGAGAGGAGAGGATGAACCAGCAAGACTGGACCTTGTATTCACCTTGAGTAGCTCGGACATCGAGGATATCATTTATGAAAGGCCCCTGGGAGCTAGTGATCATGTGGTTCTGTGCTTCGACTACATAGTTGAGCTCCAAGTGGAGAGAGTAGCAGGAATAGGGTGGGAAAAACCAAACTATAAAAGGGAGAACTACTCAGGCGTGAGGTACTTCCTTCAAGACATTCAGTGGGAGAGGGAACTGACAGGAAAACCAGTACAAGAAATGATGGACTTTGTGGCAACAAAATGCAAGGAGGCAGAGGAGAGGTTTGTTCCCAAGGGAAACAGAAATAATGGGAAGAACAGAACGAGTCCTTGGTTCACCCAAAGTTGTAGGGAGACAAAAACTAGGTGAACTAGAGAATGGAAAGGGTACAGAAGACAGAGAACTCAGGAAAATAAAGAGATTAGCCGAAGAACCAGAAACGAATATGCACAGATAAGAAGGGAGGCTCAGCGACAATATGAAAATGACAGCATCGAAAGTCAAGACTGACCCGAAGCTGTTGTACAGCCACATCAGAAGGAAAACAACAGTCAAGGACCAGGTAATCAGACTGAGGAAGGGTGATGGGGAATTCACAAGAAACGACCGAGAGGTATGTCAGGAGCTCAACACGAGATTTAAAGAAGTATTTACAGTGGAAACCAGTAGGACTCCAGGAAATCAGAAAAGGGGGGTACACCAGCAAGTGCTAGATGAGGTACATATAACTAAGGAGGAGGTGAAGAAGCTGCTATGTGAACTTGACACCTCAAAGGCGGTGGGACCAGATAACATCTCTGCATGGGTCCTTAAAGAGGGAGCAGAGATATTGTGTGTGCCATTAACAAAGATCTTCAACACATCATTTGAAACTGGGCAACTCCTTGAGGTATGGAAGATGGCAAATGTAGTCCCAATTTTTAAAAAGGGAGACAGACATGAAGCACTAAACTACAGACCTGTATCACTAACGTGTATAGTATGCAAGGTCATGGAGAAGATCATCAGGAGGAGAGTGGTGGAACACCTGGAAAGAAACAAGTGTATAATTGACAACCAGCACGGTTTCAGGGTAGGAAAATCCTGTGTCACAAACCTACTAGAGTTTTATGACAAGGTGACAGAAGTAAGACAAGAGAGAGAGGGGTGGATCGACTGCATTTTCTTGGACTGCAAGAAGGCCTTCGACACAGTTCCTCACAAGAGGTTACTGCAAAAGCTAGAGGACCAGGCACACATAACAGGAAAGGCACTGCAATGGATCAGAGAATATCTGACGTGACGAGGTGTCAGAGTGGGCGCCTGTGACAAGCGGTGTTCCACAGGGGTCAGTCCTAGGACCTGTGCTGTTCTTGGTATATGTGAACGACATAACGGAAGGGATAGACTCAGAAGTGTCCTTGTTTGCAGATGATGTGAAGTTGATGAGAAGAATCAAATCGGATGAGGATCAGGCAGGACTACAAAGAGACCTGGACAGGCTACAAGCCTGGTCCAGCAACTGGACCAGGGCAAAGAAGACCGCAGACACAATATAGTTTAGATGTCCAAATACTGCAAACCTCACTCAAGGAAAAAGATCTGGGGGTGAGTATAACACCGAGCATATCTCCTGAGGCGCACATCAATCAGATAACTGCTGCAGCATACGGGCGCCTGGCAAACCTACGGATAGCTCTCCGATACCTCAGTAAGGATTCATTCAAGACTCTGTATACCATTTACGTCAGGCCCATACTGGAGTATGCAGCACCAGTTTGGAATCCACACCTAGTCAAGCACGTCAAGAAATTAGAGAAAGTGCAAAGGTTTGCAACAAGACTAGTCCCAGAGCTACGGGGATTGTCCTACGAAGAAAGGTTGAGGGAAATCGGCCTGACGACACTGGAGGCCAGGAGGGTCAGGGGAGACATGATAACGACATATAAAATACTTCGCGGAATAGACAAGGTGGACAAAGACGGGATGTTCCAGAGAAGGGACACAGACACAAGAGGTCACAATTCTTCAGTCATAGAGTAGTCAGGCCGTGGAATAGCCTAGAAAGTGACGTAGTGGAGGCGGGAACCATACATAGTTTTAAGGCGAGGTATGATAGAGCTCTTGGGGCAGGGAGAGAGAGGACCTAGTAGCAATCAGCGAAGAGGCGGGGCCAGGAGCTATGAATCGACCCCTGCGACCACAAATAGGTGAGTACAAATAGGTGAGTACACATGTATACATTTATAAATACATCCATGTATATTTCCGTACATATGCACACATGTATACATACACACTCACGCACATACATATTTATGTAAATGAACGTTTCCATCACTGTCTCTTTCATAGTCAAGGAAAAACAACTTAAAATAAAACAATGGTGTTATACAGTGTAATACGCTTCTCCTTACGCATTCTTCCTTATATTACTCAATATTCATATGTACCTCACCTACATGCTTGCCCACTCACACCCACACTCCTCTGAACGGGAGGCTAGCCCGTTGCTTCTCACTGACCTACAAATTCCATAAATCACGCAGCCGAAAATTCCTATAATCCTCTGTAAATTCAGTGTTACATCTCCTACCATATACTTCCCGATTGTGGCACTTAGATCTGTAAAATGTCGCTGCCAACACCTTTATTCTTTCACCCGCTCCTACATCTCTCATTGCCCATGATGTGAACACGAAATCAGTTACCAGATATGCCACTGTTTTTAATCTGCGCTCCCACCTAGAAAATGTACAGAGAACCTTCACGGTGGGCATAACGGAGATAAATCACCTCAATTACTGGGAGCGCTTGAGGTTCCTGAACCTGTATTCCCTGGAATGCAGGAGGGAGAGATACATGATTATATACACCTGGAAAATCCTAGAGGGACTAGTACCGAACTTGCACACGAAAATCACTCACTACGAAAGCAAAAGACTTGGCAGACGATGCAACATCCTCCCAATGAAAAGCAGGGGTGTCACTAGCACGTTAAGAGACCATACAATAAGTGTCAGGGGCCCGAGACTGTTCAACTGCCTCCCAGCATACATGAAGGGGATTACCAATAGACCCCTGGCAGTCTTCAAGCTGGCACTGGACAGGCACCTAAAGTCGGTACCTGACCAGCCGGGCTGTGGCTAGTACTTTGGTTTGCGTGCAGCCAGCAGTAACAGCCTGGTTGATCAGGCTCTGATCCACCAGGAGGCCTGGTCACAGACCGTGCCGCGGGGGCGTTGACCCCCGGAACTCTCTCCAGGTAAACTCCCACCCCATCAATATCTAAATTTAACCCTCGCAATACCAGCGACCCCCCCCCACCCATAAATCGAATTACCCTCCCAAACCATTTCCTGACCCTGCCTATGCGTTCACAAAAATATACAACATGAAAAATGGTTTCTAGTTTACCACACGCTCGACACTCCCCGCCTTCCCTGAGCTTTCGATTAAATAAGAGGATCCAAGACGGCAGAATCCCGTGTAAAAACGATGCATCACCTCTCGTACACCCAGACTAATGCGCAACTTCCGGAGACGTTCCCATATATGGCGCCAGGTATACATCGGGTATACTCCTTCCACAGCAGCCACATCCAACCCCCCCCCCACTCTCTCGATTACACGCAGCTTGATTCGAGCTGGATCCCTTGCCACCATCAAAAATCTCAACATCGCCTCCCCTACTCGTAAATCCTTCCCCGCCTACCAACATTTTTATGTCTGCATGCACTTTCTCGATCCCACCCCGTTATTCCCACCCTCCCGCAGAAAACTCTGTTTCACGTAAATACTCATAATCCTTCGTTCCAGCAGTATGAGCCCCAGCCCTCCTTGGCCAATCAGCAAAGAAATTACCCCTCTGCTTAACCACTCACAGCCAGATCCCCAAATAAACCGATAAACCCTACGCAACAATTTCGTGACCTCTCGGTGCATTAATGGATACATGACCACCACATGCCATAATTTACTATATAATAGTACGTTTGTCGCAATTACTCTTTGCTGCAACGTGAGAAGTGCAGACCTCAATCCTCCTAATCTTTTTAACACACTATCCACGGTCCTCACCGAGTTCACCTTACGTGCCACCAACAGATCACAAACATACACAATCCCACATACCTTAAGCTGGTCCACCACACTCCACCTACCACTCATGCCCCCACTCATTTGGTCCCAATTTCCCACTGCCATGAACTTTGTGGCATTAATTCTCATCCCTGTCGCCTCTCCAAACATGTCCACGATTCCTTCCACCTGCTGCAAGTCTACACCAGTATCCTCGCGAACAACTTGTAATCACTGCACATAAGTGAAATGGCCCTTTAGTCCAGAACTGTTGATCGATCCCCTTTTGGCACCAATACCACCACTGCCGTTCGTTGTAATTCTCCCATAACCCCGTTAGTCTTTAAGATGTTAAATAACCATACCAAAAACGCTCTCATTACGCCCCAATTTGTTACATAGAAATCACTCGGTAGCCCATCAATGCCAGGTGCTTTACCTAAGCTCGCCCCAGCCAGAGCCTGCCATATTTCGCACTCCGAAATAGGCCCTTCCAATGCTTCTTTGTCTTATGTACCAAGCCCACACTGCATGTTGTTACCGATTTCCCGTAGTGTTCTATTACTTATCCCAACGCTTGACATGTAGGTCTTAAACCACGCATCTATATACCCGCTCATGCCCTCTGTCGTCACCAACACTTGGCCCTCGTGATAGCCTTCTCTACCTGCGTGCACTGTTAACCTCATCATTTCCATAGCTGCTCTCCGCTGCCTCTGTTCCCTCAACACACAAGCCGAAGGCCGATCCCCGTAGAGAACCTCCTCCAAACCTCCCATCACCCGTGCACCATGAAAACGATCATTATGCAAGCCTTTTATACGTTCCTTTAAATCCTCAGTTTCTTCTACAATCACGTAACTGTCCTTCCAATCACCCCTGAAGCCCGTACAACATTTGATTATTTTCCCGCCCTCGCTGAACATAAAAATCCCGGATATGTGTCTTGGCCACCATATCCCACCACCAAACCAAGTCACCATCCCCAGGTTCAACCGCCCACAAACCCTCCCACAAAGTCGCAAAGGGTTGGCTGCCCCTTTCAACAATTTAACATTCAATTTCCAATAACTACGACTCCTTCTAGGTAATCCCTCCCACCCTACGTCAACGAGAACCCCTCTATGATCGGAAAACACCACTGCCACGATATGCACGCTCTTAACTGCGATTGCAAGTGGCACACAGACTCTATCAAGTCGAGCCACATACCCACGACGTACAAATGTATGCCCAACCTGACGTCCCCCCGCCACATCCATTAATCCCACCCCAGTCAATAAATCCCCCAACACCCCGAAAAGTGTCCAGTTTCCCGGGGTTCAACATCCCTACGCCAGATCATGCAATTCCAATCCCCTCCTATGACCGCCACTTCAGGGAGTGAAAGCAAATAGTAAATTAATACCTCCTTCACAAAGGTAGTTTTTTCACGCCCATCATTCTCTGCCGGACCATACATGCTCACGAAGGCTGCCTTCACCCTGCCCCATATACCTTCCACTCTTTTTACCCTCCCCTCCCCACCCTCACAATGTCTCACAACAAACGAGATAAGATAAGATAAGATAAGATTTTGTTCGGATTTTTAACCCCGGAGGGTTAGCCACCCAGGATAACCCAAGAAAGTCAGTGCATCATCGAGGACTGTCTAACTTATTTCCATTGGGGTCCTTAATCTTGTCCCCCAGGATGCGACCCACACCAGTCGACTAACACCCAGGTACCTATTTGCTGCTAGGTGAACAGGACAACAGGTGTAAGGAAACGTGTCGAAATGTTTCCACCCGCCGGGAATCGAACCCGGGCCCTCCGTGTGTGAAGCGGGAGCTTTAGCCACCAGCTATTCTCCCTGATCATGAATGGCAATGCCACCTTTCAACCGTATAGCATTCTCCACATACACATCATACTCATCTATCCGCAGCTCACTTCCTAATTTATGATTGTGTTCCTGTACGAACAAAACGTCATTATTAAGCACCAATAATTCTCGGAACCATACATGCTTTCGCACAGTCCTCAAACCATTATATTTATTGTCAGGCACTTAAATTGGTCAGTGGGTGTTTTCCTCTCGATACTGAATGTTTCTCACCTGATCTTTTGTTCCCACCTTTTTCAACCCACCTTCCCCCCTGCTTGTGAAGTACTCTTGACCAACCCCTGAACTTTAGGTCCACAGGGTCCTCTCTGTGCCACATCCACCCAGGACTTTTTTCCTGATCGCTGGGCTGGCGTCAGCCTTCCTCCGAGTCTGAAAGCGCTACAGAACACTTTCACATTCCACTTTTCACCTGCATGTCGTCATCCACAGTGCAGTCCTGGTGGGTTTCCATCTCCACCATATGTTTCAGCAAGGTGTCTGGGACGCCCACGACCAGCTGCTCTTCGTGTCCAACGTCCACCTTCGCAGCAGGTCCCAGGTTTAGGGGTGGGTCCATTGCAGGACTCTCTGTAAATAATTCATCCAGAACCGAGGCAATGGATTCCTTGGCGTCGTTGTTTTGCACATCTTGCAGAACTAGGCCTACTGGTTCCGCCTCCAAAGAAGGGGACACTTCAAGGAGTGTGGCACATGCTGTCTCCATAGATCTCTCAAAAACCTCTTCGCTCCAGGACAATCCTGACGGTAGCACCGGTGCATCAGGCACATCTTGCCCCACAGCTTCCTCCTCAACGTTCGTCATTCACACTGTACCGCCATATGATCATATGTGCCGG